>NC_037308.1:2512666-2631197 GCF_001040885.1 Strongyloides ratti | reverse complement strand
CTAAAAAAATATTAAAGTTTGATTGAAAATTAGTCATTAAAATTTCTTATCTTTATTATTTAATACCTATTAACTAAGTTTTGTAATATATTTTGTTTTTATTGGTTTTTTCAAAAAAAAATTAACAGTTTACTTTATAAAAATATGTATTTTTTTAAAAAAGTTTTTTAATAAGTTACAATTTAATATTGTTATCTTTACACATTCTTTATTCATTTGATTTTTTTATTAATAATATTAATAGAAATTTAGTGTTAGAATGTTATTTTTTAAAGCATTAAAACTAGGAACTTTTTTAGAGTCACTTAAGTACAAAATTTATATAAATTTATTATTGTATTTTTAAAAAAAATTCTAATACATACATGACTTTAAAATTAAGCTATTGTTAATAAATTTAAAAATTCATCGCATTTCAAAAGTTATCGAATGACTACAGTGACATAATCAAATTGAAAAGAAAATAGATTTTTTATCACAATTTTAGAGGTGGAATCAGAAATCTAGAAAATTTTTAACCAATTTTTGAATCTCTAAAAAAAATAATATTATAGCTATGAAAATTATTAATCTAGACCAACTTTTAATTTAAAATCGAATGAAACTAGTCCCATCTTCATAGGATAAGTATTTGCTGAGATACTGAAAAGTCGGGAACAATGAATATTTTAGAAAAATTTCCGCCTTTGGTCATATCTCGCTTCAAAATAAAGATAAATATAAGCAGATTTCGGCAATCGACCTTAAATAAGTTTTCATGTGGGGTCTACCTTCAAAATTTTTTTATATCTCTAACCATTTTCGATATAAAAAAAATGGTGACAATGGATTGCGCGCGAAAAAGTACTAAGCACAATATTTTAGAAACCGTTGAAAATTTAAAAATATTTTCAACGTAAGGTATATCTTAAATTATGTAAGAAGACCAGCGCATCTGGTTTTATGGTTCTATGACCTCATTAACATGAGTTATCGCTAGATTCTTAAAAATTTTTTTCAAGCACACTTCTTATCATATCTTCATTTCTAGAAGTTCTATGAAGATGTGAATAAACTGAATGAATTTCTCGTAAAAAACTGATCTAGAAAAAATTATTTATTTTAAAAATTTACAATAGTTTTATAAAAATCATGATTTAAAAAAAATATTCCCCAGTTTCGCCCCTCAACTTTGAATCCTTATAACTCCTGAAGTTTCAATTTTTGAATATTGTTGATTATATTCAAAATTCATCCCATTTCAAGAGCTATCGAATGAATATAGTAACATATTTAATTTCCAAAAAAAAATGTTTTCCTTTGTTCACATTTTTAGAGGTAAAATCGAAAATCTAGAAAATTTTCAGCCAATTTTTTATATCTCTGAAAGTATTTATGATATAGCTATGAAAATTAATATTCTAGATCTTCTTTTGAATAGAAATCGAATGAAACTAGTCCCATCTTCATAGCATAAGTATTTCCTGAAATACTGAAAAGTCGGGAACAATGAATATTTTAGAAAAATTTCCGCCTTTATTCATATCTCGCTTCAAAATCAAGATAAATAAAATCAGATTTCTGCAATCGTCTTCTAATGAGTTTTCAAGTGGGGTCTACCTTCAAAATTTTTTTATATCTCTAACCACTTTCGAGATATAAAAAAAGGGTGACAATGGATTACGCGCGAAAAAGTACCAGGCACAGTATTTCAAGAACGGTTGAAAATTTAAAAAACTTTTCAACGTAGAGTGTGCTTTAAATTTTACAAGAAGCCCAGCGCATCAAGTTTCATAGTTCTGTGACCTCATAAACTTGAGTTATCACTAGATTCTTAAAACTTGAATTTAAATATATTTCTTATCATATCTTAATTTCTAATTGTCCTATAAAGATAACAATAGCTGCAACGAACTTCTCGTAAAAAACTGATCTAGAATCATATGTCTATTTTTAAAATATCTTTTTGGATCATAGAAATGGAAATTTACAAAAAAATATTCCCCAATTTCGCCCTCAACTTTGAATCCTTATAACTCCTAAAGTTTCAATTTTCAAATATTGTTGATTATATTCAAAATTTATCCCCTTTCAAGGGCTATCGAATGAATATAGTGGCATATTCAAATTCCGAAAAAAGTTGCTTTTTTTTTGTTCACATTTTTAGAGGTAAAGTCAGAAATCTAGAAAATTTTCAGCCAATTTTAATATCTCTGAAAATAATAACGTTATAGCTCTGAAAATTAATATTCTAGACCTACTTTTGAATAGAAATCAAATGAAACTAATCCCATATTCATAGGATAAGTATTTGCTGAGATACCAAAAAGTGGGGAACAATGAATATTTTTGAAAAATTTTCGCCCTTGGTCATATCTCGCTTCACAATGAAGATAAATGAAATCAGATTTCTGCAATCGTCTTCAAATGAGTTTTCAAGTGGGGTTTACCTTCAAAATTTTTTTATATCTTAAACCACTTTCGAGATATAAAAAAATGGTGACAATAGATTACGCGCGAAAAAGTACCAAATTTCATATCTCAAGAATCATTGAAAATAAAAAAATGTTTTCAACGTAGAGTATACCTTAAATTACAAAAGAAGCACAGCGCATCAGGTTTCATGATTCTGTGTCTTCATTAACATGAGTTATCGCTAGATTCTTAAAACTTTTTTTTGAACTTATTTCTTATCATATCTTCATTTTTAGAAGTCCTATAAAAATAAGAATAGCAGCAATGAATTTCTCGTAAAAAAATAATCTAGAATAAAGTATTTATTTTTAAAATTTATAACGTTATCATAGAAATCGTCATTTACAAAAAAATGTTCCCCAATTTCGCCTTTCAACTTTGAATCCTTATATCTCCTGAAGTTTCAATTTTAGGATATTGTTGATTATATTCAAAACTCATCCCATTTCAAGGGCTATCGAATAAATATAGTAACATTTTTAATTTCCAAAAAAAAATGTTTTCCTTTGTTCACATTTTTAGAGGTAAAATCGAAAATCTAGAAAATTTTCAGCCAATTTTTATATCTCTGAAAGTATTTATGATATAGCTATGAAAATTAATATTCTAGATCTTCTTTTGAATAGAAATCGAATGAAACTAGTCCCATCTTTATAGCATAAGTATTTCCTGAGATACTGAAAAGTCAGGAACAATGAATATTTTAGAAAAATTTTCGCCTTTGTTCATATCGAGCTTCAAAATCAAGATAAATAAAATCAGATTTCTGCAATCGTCTTCTAATGAGTTTTCAAGTGGGGTCTACCTTCAATACATTTTTGTATCTACAATTAATTTCGAGATATAAAAAATAATAATAATGGATTACACTCTAGAAAGCATTAAGCATTATATCTCAAGAACCATTGAATATTAGAAAATTTTGTTAATGTAAACTATAACTAAAAAATAAAAATGAGTTTAGTAAATTTACTTCAATGCTTCTATGAAACCGTTATCTTGAGTTACTAATTTATTTTTTAAAATTTTTCATACAATAATTCTTATTATGTTTCACATTTATAATGCCTTATGAAAATGTCATTAGACTTGATGAATTTCTCGGAAAATGACTAAACTTAAATTATTTGTTTATTTTTTATACTTTTTTATATATCATTGAAACCGAATTTTTTATGAAAATATTTGAATTTTTAGCCTTTAACTTTGATTGTTCATAACTTATAAAGTTTAAATTAAAAAATCTTTCTATTTCAATCTTTTTAAATGAATAATTATTTATTTATAAATTAAAAAAAATGTTTTTATAAATTTATCAAATTTATTTGTAGTAAAAATTTATAAAAAATAATTCAAATTATATTAAACTTACATTTTTTTTAATTTTACAATAAATTTTTTGTTTTTTTTAGATTAAATAATAATTTTTATATATGTTAATTAAGCATGTTAACTATTTATTCATAATATTTATAGTAACCAATAATTAATGTTTTACTTAACAAGTTGATTAAAAAATATACTGGATAGTAAAAGATTTTAAAATTTTTATTAAACTTAAAAATAAATTAAACTTGTTTTTAATAATAAATAAGTATTGTAAAAACGTTTTTATCCAAAAACACTTTGTTATTTTATACCTCAGAACAAATATACTACTTCAAGTAAAATTTTTATTTTTGTAAAAAAATAATTAGTCATCAAATGTTTAGAATATAAGCAGGATAAAATAATAACCATTTTTTAAAATTAATCTTATATATATGTATATTACTTTTAAAAATTAAATTTTATTTTTTTATTAATTGTATAGTATTTTGAAAATGATAACATAATTTTAACTCCAAGCACAACAAACTTATATTTATAAAACTGCTTTAAATCTTGTATTTCTTACTTATTTAAAATTGATAACTATTAAAATGTTTTTGTTTATAATTATATAATAATATATTTTTTGGTTACCTATATAAAAAGTCATTAATCTTTGATTTATTTAAATTTTTAACCAAAAATATATTTATTTACTTAACATATTAATTGAAGTATACAAGATATATTGTTTACAAATAATAAAAAAATAGAAAGGTATAAAATAGCATCAATTTCTAAAATGTTCACAGCATAAGTATGAAATTCTCTTATTTTTTATTCACCTTATTTTTTTTTCTTCTTTCATTTAACATAACTACCATTGAATGTTCTGAAGGCCAACTTACTAATCAAATTGGACAAAGTCTTACAAACCCACATCCAATTTTTAAAAGATCATTAAGAAAATTTCGTAGATCTTTTCGTAAAAGAATAGGTAAAGCTACTCGTAAAGTTCTTCGTCAAATTGTTCCTGCTTTAATTAAGAAAAAATTAATTCCTCTATTATTTAAAATTAAAAGACAATAAATTATTATACTTCAAATAAAGTAAGTTCCAAACATCTTTATTAAACAAAATTTTATATTTTATTTTTTAGAAAATAAATTTTGATTATAAAATTCTATTTAAGAAAATATTTAACAAGCAATTTTTTAACTGTGAAATGTTAGCTATCTAAATTTACCTCAATCAAAAATAATTCTATATATACTATTTATTAAAATTATTTATATTTTATTTATTTATTGTTATAATAAAAATATTTATAATTTTACAAGTCATCATTAACAGTTAGAGTAATTAAAGAAACATTTAATCAATAAATATGCCCAAATGTATTTTTTTATTTGAATGAAAAAACAAAAAAAGTTTTAAAAAAATTCTATAATTACACTATTAAGTTTGTTAGTAAAATTTGTTCACCAGTTTAGTAACAAAAAGAAATTTTTAACTTCAAATATGTTGTTAATCTATTCTAATAAAAATAATGAACATGAAATATATAAATTTTTAAAACTTCAAATTAATTGTTTGTTTATTTTCATTTAAAAAATAACAGTAATGTCATGTTTTAATTTAGTTAAATTATTAAAAATTATATTATGTTTGATAAGTATCATTAAATATTTTTTTAAATTATAAATCATTTGTTTCAATAATGATAAATATATTACCTTAAAAGTTTTAAAAATAGTTAATGTAATGATTTTTTTATACTATATAAGGTATCTGTCTAGAAGGCATACTACATTTCCGATAAAAAAGTTTTTTTTTTAAATTAACTTTGAAGCATGAAATATTATGTTAAAGAAATTTAATTTTAAATATTTTTTTTTATTTTATATATATAATATATAAAGTGCATTTTCTATCAATAATGTTTCTATATTTTGCTATTTTTAATTTATTTTATATTAAATATTTATTGAATTTACTTTTATTAATGATTAATTTTAATAAATAAAAAAATTTTTTTTAACACAAAAATTCCAAATGCTTAAAAAAGAATTTAATATAAACATTTGTCAATAGAAAAATGTATATTTTAAAATTGAATTTTATTTTCATGTCTACACAGTATAAAAGTTTATAACTTTTAATCATATGATAAGGCAACATATATCCAAATATTTTTTTTACAGTTACATGAAATATTATAAAATAGTTAAAATTTTTATTAAAAGTTTCTTTAACACCACAAAAATTATCTTTGTTTCTCTTTATAATTTTAAAATTTTTATTGTAGAGAGTATTGAAATAACATTTTAATTATAATATATGTCAAAATATTTTGAAATATATAGGTAAAATTTCAGGTAATAAATGTTTATTTTAGAAAGATTTAGTTTTTATTTATTTTAAATAAGATTAAATAAATTATGTTTAATGTGTACTATTATAGTAGTAATTATCCAAATATTTTGTTGTATTTTTTTTAGATACATCTACAAATAATAATATTATTATTTGTGTTAACATTGATTAATTATATATAAATTACATAACTATAAACGATTTTTATTTTAACAAATATGAAATTTTTACTTTTTCTAATAATTTTTGTTAGTATGCACGTTTTTGAGGTTAATGGAATAGTCATTTCTTGTAATGAACCTGGTAATAATTGTTATGTAGATGTTTCATTTGATTCAGAAGTGGATCAAGATCTTTACAATTTACTTTCACCTGATCAAAAAAAGACATATAATGATATTTTAAATAATACTATGAATGACTATCGAAGAAGACGTACAGAATTAAACAATTTTTTTAACAATGAAGTTCCTAAGGATACAATTGTATGTAATTAAAAGTTTTTAAAATTTTTTTTTAGATTCAATACAGTAAAATTCTTAGTGCAAAAATAAATAAGAAAGTTGAAGATCAACTTGAAAAAAGTGGAATTTATGATCCATGTTTTCCTTATTGTAAACAAAAAGTAAGTATAGTATTTATCTTGATAAATTTTTTTTTCCAGATAGAACAATTGAAGGATTTACCTAATAACATTAATAGACAAGTTCATGAAAATCTTAGAAAAAGTGGAATATACGAAGAATGTTTTCCTTTTTGTAACAAAAATGTAATTATAATATTTTTATTGATATATTCTTTTTTTTTAGGGAAATCAATATAAGCGTTTTTTTGAAAACACTCGTAATAACGTTCATCAAGAACTCAAAAGAAGTGGAATATATGATCCATGTTTTCCATTTTGTAATAATTCTAAATTTAAAAATTCTAAATTCTAAACATATTTTTTTTATATAAAAAAATATTTTAAACAAAACAAATTTTATACAACACTTTTAATTATATTAAATAACAAGAACAAAAGTATAATATAATTATTTTCAACAATAAAATTGATATAAAACACTTAATGATATACAATTCTTTCCAGAAAAAGTTTTTAAAAAGAAAGAGTACCTTTATAACATTATAATTCAATTAAAAAAGATTCTCAAATTATTTACCTTTATAATAAGTTACTATTTAAAAACAAAATTTTTTATTTTAGAAAATTACAATATATTTAATTTAAATACACCAACTGAATATTTTATTTCATTACTTTTACAGATAAAAACTTTTTAAACTAACGTTTGTTTAACAATTTAGATGATTTTTAATATTGCTTATATTTATTGATAGTTTGTCATTGAGAAGATATTTTTACAAATGATGAAAATTAAAAAAAACTTTATATAAGTTATGGATAGAAGTTTTTTTTTCTTTCACATATAATTTCAGTAGAATGTGATATTAAAGAAATAGAACTATTCTTGTTTTTTCATTTTAATGTTTAATGTATTGAAATTTTTTTTTGATACGTAGCATTGTAAAAATATTAAAATAAAAGGGAATTATTCAAAAGTGAAAATTTTAAATCTGAATTACTTGTGTTTATAACCAGAAATGTTAACAATTAATATTTAGTTTATTACAATAATTAATTAAAATTGTTGTATTAGAAACTTTGTTTTAAATAGAGAAGTTTATTACATTACAGATAGTAAAAAATAATGATAAAGTTTTCAAAGTATGATAGTTTTAAAGCTAATTGATGTTTGATCAAACTTTTGATTAGAATAATTTGTTTATAGAAATAGCTTACTAGGAATATTTCATTGAAATATTGCATATTTTTTAAAAAATATTTTTGTCTTAGTATTATAGTTTTTTAGTTTTTTGATTATTATGAATTATCATAGCTACGTGATTTTTACTTTTTATTCTAATTAATTGTATAATTAGTCAACTAGTTTGAGTTAAAAGTTATAAATAGGTTTTTTTTTTAATTTTTAATATTTTCTTTTCAAATGTTCTACTAAGTTTTATAGTTTTTTTTTAGACATATAATTATTTTTATTAATAATTGGAAAAATTATTAAATTAAATATTAATTAATTAATAGAAGAAAACGGATAAAGATTTACAATGACATATTTTTAAAGTTTTTTTTATTTAAATATATTAATTATTCCCCATAATTATTTTTTTGCTTCTTATTATGATAAGAATGAAACTTTATTATTGCTATTGTTTTTTTTATCTCTTTATTGTAATGTTAAGAAATTATTATCTAAAAAAAAATTAAACAAATATTTTAAAGATTATATTTTTCTTTATAATTACTATAAAAGACAATTTGTTCATATTTTGTTACATTGTTATTCCCTTTAATTATACTTTTTTTTGACATAGAAATTATGGAGAGTAACAATAAAGATAATATTAAAAATAATCTTGATAAACTTTTTTCAACAGGTAAATTTTAAAAATTTTTTATATATTTTTTTTTATTAAATTAGATTTCATAACTACAAATAAAGATGGATGGAATGAGACTGAGATATTTTTGAAAGAATTTGTTGAAATACTTTTATCATACATTAAAGAGGAAAATGATAGATCATCAAAAGTTATTGACTTTCATCATCCTGAAGATATGTTAAAATTAATAGATCTTCATATACCTGAAAAAGGAATGTCTTTAGATAAATTACTTCAAAGTTGTAAAGATGTATTAAAACTTTGTGTGAGAACAGGACATCCACGATTTTTTAATCAAAATTTTAGTGGTTTAGATATAATTTGTATGGCTGGTGAATGGGCTACTGCTACAACAAATACAAGTATGTATACATATGAAATTGCTCCAATTTTTAGTTTAATGGAAAAAGAAATTATGAGAAAAATGATAGATTTAGTAGGATGGGGTTCTAATGAAGGTGAAGGTATTTTTACACCTGGTGGTACAATGGCCAATCTTTATGGTTTAGTTTGTGCTAGACATAATGCATTTCCAAATTGTAAACAATTTGGTTTATATTCTCTTCCAAAATTATGTTGTTTTACCAGTAAGTATTCACATTATTCTGCAAAAGCTGCTTCAGCAATGATTGGTATTGGTATGGAAAATTGTTTTGAGATAATGGCAGACAAGACTGGAAGAATGATACCAGAAGCTTTAGAGGAAAAAATAATTGAATGTAAAAATAATGGTATGTATCCATTTTTTGTTACTGCTACAGCTGGAACAACAGTATATGGTGCTTTTGATCCTATAGATAAAATAGCAGATATATGTGAAAAATATAATATTTGGTTACATGTAGATGCTGCTTGGGGTGGTGGTTTATTATTGTCTCCAGAATATAGATGGAAATTAAAAGGTATTGAAAGAGCCAAATCTGTTACCTGGAATCCACATAAATTAATGGGATCATTACTTCAATGTTCGGCATTTCTAATTAAACAACAAGGTTTATTACTTCAAACTAATCAAATGTCAGCAAATTATCTTTATCAACAAGATAAACCATATGATGTAAGTTATGATACGGGTGATCGATCTTTTCAATGTGGTAGAAGAAATGATGTTTTAAAACTTTGGTTAATGTGGAGATCAAAAGGTATGGAAGGATATCGTATTCAGATTAACAGACTTATGGATTTAGCCAAATACTTTACGAATAAGATAAAAAAAACAGAAGGTTATGAAATGGTAGTTGATGATCCACAATTTTTAAACATATGTTTTTGGTATATACCTAAAAATCTTCGTAACATACCTCAACAAGAAAAAATGGAAAAATTAGGAAAAATTGCACCAAAAATAAAAGGAAAAATGATGGAAAGAGGAACAACAATGGTTGGTTATCAACCAGACACTAACAAACCAAATTTCTTTCGTCTTATTATTACCAACCCAGCTACTACTAAAGAAGATTTGAATTTTTTAATTCAAGAAATTATTGATATTGCGAATGACATATAAATTCAATTTTTATATTTTCATTTTTTATAAAAATTTTTTTCTTACTTTTGTTTTTAATAAAAATTAACATTCATAATTGATTTATTAAAAAAAATTATATAAATTTTATGTTAATAATAGTACCAATCACTTTAAAAAATTTTTCTTTTTTAATTTTTTATTTTGATAAAATATTTAATACTACTTCTTAATAATATGTACAAATTTTAATTATAAAAAATCAAATTTATTTATTACATTTATATTACCATATATAAAATCATCATACAACTAAATATTATAGCATCTCACAATTATGATAATCATTTAAAAATTAAAAAAAATAAATTTAACAATAAATAAAAATTTACCAAAAAATATATTCAAAAACAATTTAAAATTTATAATAAATATTGGTAGACTTCTCTATCAGTTTCTTTGCGTTTCAAATATTCTTTTTCAATTAAATTATTTATACATTTTTTTATTTGTTTGATTTCAGGATTAAAACGATACTTTACTTGACAAAGAGTTTCAGCCACTAATTGTTGATGTTTTAATTCTTTACGTGCCTTCATTATACGAACTATTACAGCCTAAAATTAATTTTTATTATTAAAATTTGAATTTAAAAATATATAATAAAACTAACCTCTAAAAAATATATTCTTTCTTTTTCAACATTCATAATTGTTGAAGAAGAGTTGTTGGTAGTTGATGTTGCATTATCAATTTTTGTCATATCAATAAATGTTTTATTTTTTAAAAAATTTGTATTCAAAGTAAAAATTGTGTCATCAGTTATATTAGTATTATCAAATTCGTATGAAATATTAAGCAATTTTCTTTTTACAAGTGGTCCTATTATTAATTTAACATCAGAATCATTTGAATTTAAAATATTTTTAATTTCTTTAAAAGTCGTCTCATTTTTATCATTGTATATCATTAATATACTTATTTGTGGAATGCAACATCTAAAAATGTGATGTTTCTTAAAACAATTTGATTGTACTTCTCCCCATGAAATATCTGACAAAATATTTAATTTTCTACTATTATAAAAATTTGTATAATGCCCCTCAAATTCATTCCATAATAAATTAAGATCTGAAGGAAAATTACAAAATATTTTTTGTTTATATGGCCAGGTAAACTTTGTTAGAATATTTACTGAAAAATTAGGTTTTTCTATGCCTTTCGTTAATAGTTGATCACGAAAACTTTTTGTAAATTCTTTACTAATTACCATATCTTTTCTCATTTTTTCAAGTTTAAGAGTAAAATCAAATCCACAAATATATTTTAAACGGCCAATTAATTCATTTTCATATTCTTCCCCAACAGAAGTATTATTAATGAGACGTTTAGCATAATAGCGTATATAAAAATTTAAAAATATATCTTTTTCAGTTAAAAAATTAAATATTGCCATCAGACTAGAAATTTTCTCCATTATTTCAGATTCAGGAATTTTCGAACATTTTTTTAAAATAAAATCAGCATATTTGGCAAAAAATTCAGCATTTTTATTTTTATTATCATATTTAAGTAAAAATGCATTTTCATTGACAATATGATAAAAAGCTTTGTCAATTGATAACAAAAAAGATAGATCATTTTCAAAACAGCGATCAACAATATCTTTAAAGTTGTTATAAACTTCTACTAATTTTTGAATATACATTACTGAATCTTTTATGTCTGTTTCAGCACATTCATCAATAAATTTTCTACCATAATCATTTATATTTCGTGTAAATACCAAAGAAAATTCATTCTTAGCTAAAATAATATCTTTACATAAATTATAAATTTGTGATAAACTATCATACTGTTCATTGATTATTATTTCATTAAAAAAATTGCTTATAACTGAAATATGATTTTCAACTAAAACTTTTCCAAGAACTTCATTAACCTTATTACTTGTCTGTGGAGACATGTATCGTAAACAGCGATCTTGTTCATCTTTAATTATTTTATTTATATAAATAAAATATTGTAAAAGAGAATTATTTTGAAGATATTCAGTTGATTTTTGACAATAAAAAACAGTTATTTCTTCAAGATACTTTCTCTCAAAAAAATCTACATAAATATTTATTTCTGGTAAATCAAATGACTTTAATGTATAAACAACTAAATATTCTTCATAATTCAAAGCATCTGAATTTGCCATTCCCATAAAAATATAAGATTTTAGTACTGAAGATATTAGTAAAGAATTGTATGTTATTCCTAAATTTCGTTCATTATTAATTAATTCAAGTACGGTAGATCTAGTAGGGTACAAAAGATTTAAAAAAAAGTGTTCCTTGAATTGATTTAAAAGCATGGCTTTGATAGGTTTATTTTTATCACTATTAATACCAAATTTACCTATGTTACAAAATTTGTTAATATAACCAAAACCAGCATCAGCAATTGTTATAAAAATTAAAAACTTATTCCAATATTCATTGTATGATTCTAATAAACTAACTCCTTTATAATTGTTTAATTCCAAGCAAGCTACTTTTAAATGTCTAATGACAAAATTTTTTAAAATTGAAAAAATTTCTCTTCCAATTATTTCATTTTTGTCAAGAGTACTATTATTAACTTCTACTAATGAACGAACAGCTTTTTTTTTACACTTTCTAAGTTTAATACAATAAGAATAGACAAGACTAAAATAAAATAATTAAAAATTATATGATGTAAAAATTTACTTGTAAATTTCCATAGATTTTTTGGGAGAACAACTATTTAAACATAAAGACTTTTCCATTAAAAGTTCACGAAGTTTTGTTTCCAATCTAGACTTTTCTTCAACACTAAGACATATCATTTTCTCTAAATTCTTTTAGTTTCTTTATTTAAAATTTTTTTTATTAAATAATCTAAAGAAAAATGTTTCATACAATATTTAAAATGAAAAATTTATAACTATATATTAAGGTAAAAAAGTAACACAACGGTAAAAAAAAACCAAATGATAAAGTCAAAAGAACAACGTTCAGAGTTAATTGTTAAAAAAAAACTGATATTTTACATTAATGCTATATTGTCGAACCATTACAATTACTGTGTTACTTGGATGATGTTCATGAATTAACATTGGTAAATTGATCCATTTTTTTTTAAAACATAAATATAGAACATAGAGTTACTTTAAGCTAAACCTTAAAAAATTATTAATACTTTTAATCTTTTCTAGAAAATTCTATATATATATTACAAATTATCTAATTAAAAAAAAATTAATTTAAAGGTGAAAAGTTACAAAGATCAATTCTATAAAACATTTAAATTATTGTATAAAATTTCCATAATATTTAAAAGCTATTAAAAAGTAATTTTCTTTCATCAATTATTAATTCATTTTGCTACACACAAAAAAAGAACAAAGTTAATTTTAGTTAAAAAAAAAGATAATAACTATAAAATGATTTATTAGACTGACTGAAAGTTATTTCATCACTGATTTTATTATTTTATGTAAACTATTTTTTTTTTCATGTAAAAGCATCTTTTCCCCCAATAATCATTACAAAAGACAACGGTTTATATACCATGAGAAATAAACATTAAAATATAGAAAGATGTTTATGGATAATTTTATTTTTTTTTATTGATAGATGATTTTAAATTTATTGTTGTTTAAAGTACAAGAAAACAAAATAATACTGATTTGAAATAAAAATTAAGAAGATTAAATATTTTGTTTCCACCAAAATTAGATGCCGTTATGGATACTAATATATAGTAACTTATTAAAAATTATGTCATATTTTTTTACAAAAAAAAATGAAATACTGTCAAAACCAAAAAAAGTGTCTTAATAAATTAAAGATTTACCAATTATTTTTTACGTATAATTGATTCATAACCGTTTTAAAACATTAGTTACAGATAAATTTTATGTATAATATATTTTCATAAACAATATTTATTTTAAGATATGATGTATTTTTATCAGTTTAATAAAATATAAATTATAAATTACATATAAAATATATACCAATCAAAAATTGTAAATTAAACATATTTCTTTTTAGCATAAAATTGTTGTAGTTTATACTTTATACATTTTTTTGTTTGATTAATAATTTTTTAATACTTCTTTGATAATCATTGCATCTGCAAATTTTATATAGGAAACATCTTTCCATAATCTTGTTGAAATACTAACTTTCTTCTTCCCATTAGTAATGTTTTGTTTTTAAAAAAATTGTAAATATTAAATTTTTAATTTTATTATTTATTATTGTATTTTGTTTTTTTTTATGTAGTATGGTTGATCGAAATGGAAAGGGAAAAATTCCTGGAATTTGTGCTGACTTCTTACCTCCACTTGATGATCAAATGTATTATTCTATATTGGAGAAATCAAAACATATAAAAGAGGTATTAAATTATAATGATGAAGTAATAATTAATATATTAGATAAAGAAAAAAAAGAAAAAACAGTGTCTATTTCAAAAAATGAAAAAACAAGTTCCAGGCAACCTATAATTGCAAAATGTTCAATTTGTGGATTAGTTGTCCAACATCCAAGTAGAATAAAAGAACACTCTCGAACACATACAAAAGTGAAACCATTTGAATGTGATATTTGTAATGAAAAATTTAGTCGTAAATGTTCTTTAAATTTACATATAAAAAGGAAGCATAAAGAAAGTAAGGATTATCCTTGTACATGGGAGTGTGGAAAATCTTTTCCATCTGTTGGTTTACTTAATGAACATGTACGATATCATCATAGTGGAATGAGAAGATATAAATGTACAGTATTTAATTGTGGTAGTCTGTTTGTTAGAAGGCAACAACTTTTAAACCATTTGAAAAATGTTCATAATGTTGTGAATGTAACATAGAAGGGTAATTTAAAAACTTTCAAATAATAATTTTAATGTATTATAATATTAATAAAATTTTTTTTTTATTTTTAAATTGTTATTATAAAAAAATATAAAAAAACATGTCAATTTTGTTAGAAAAATATTATTGCACTTAAAATTCAAGCAGTCAAAAAAAGAGTATTCATTTTAAAAATTCAACATATCAAAAAGAGAAATTATACCAGTAGAAATTAAAATTTGAAATTATTTACAAAATTAAATATATATTCCAATTACTACTAACATTCATAAAAGTTAATAAAAACAATAATTTTTATTTTTTAAAATTAATATTCAAATTATATATTTTCAAAAGTAACATATTATATTCACTTTTTATTAATTTATTTCTCCATTTATAAAATAAAATTATTAAATAAATTTAATTTTGAGTTAAATATTGTTATTCATGGAACATTTTTACAAATATCCTATTCATCCAGATATTAATTTACTTGAAAGTGAACTTAAATCATCTTTAAAATTAACTTATGAACAAATTTCAAAGTAAGAAAAATAAAATTTATTTCATTTTAAATAATATATTTTAGTTTAATATTTAATCAACCACTTATTGTAATATCATTTATCTTTTTTTGCCTTTTTTCAATCATATGTACTTACATAATTGTGTACTGCTTCAGTGTGGTTATATTTGAAAATGAACCAAAATCTAGACGAGTTAATGTTAATAGAGAAATATCTGTAGTTTCCGGAGATTATTATGGCAGATAAAACTACAATAATATTTATAAAATTTAATTCAAAAAAATACAAAAAGTTTTTTAAATACAAATTTTAAATAATTTATATTTTGAATATTATATAATAAAAAATATGAATAAAATTTAGTGATTTAAAAAGATATTAAAAAATATTTTTTGATATCTAATATCTCATAACAAAATCAAATGACATATTTAAAAAAGATATAAACATTTTATACTATGATAAGGTAAAGCAATGTACTTTTTTTATTACTTTTTTGTAATCATTCTTCAAATATCCAATCAACAAGCTACATTCATTTATCATACAAAAATTGCCTATTAATTTTCTTATCAATGACATAAAGTCATTTTTTTTATGTAACAGTTAAAATGCCAATAAAAAAAAATATTACTAAATAAATTTGGATTTAAATATTTGTCAGTTATAATATAATAATTTTGTTTTAAAATAATTACTAGTAATTTAATAATAACTAATGTTATAGATTAAATTTTATTTTCTATAATATTTTATCAACGATTTTAAGTTTGGTAACTGTAATAAAATAAAGAATTATAACATTAGCTATTTTATTACAATTTTATAATCTTTTGTATTTGCCGGTGATATTAAAAATTTTGACAAATCAGAAATGGTGGTATCATAAAAGAAATTGTAATATAATTTTTTTTTGTTTCATCTTTAATATACCCTATTATTAAAAGAAATAAATAAATTTTTTTTGTCTAATTCTAGATTTTATAAATTTTTTTTTTATTCTATTTTGGTATTTGATTAAAATTTTATAATATTTAAGAATCAAATGGTGAAATTTACAAATGACAATAAAGATGATGATGAAGAAAAGGGAAATGATTTTAATTATTTTTATGGTGGTTCACCTAATGAGGAAGAAAAAGATGATGTTATTCCTAATAGTATATTGATTAAAAAAAGAAGATCATGTGTAAGATTTGCCTCCACAAATGATGATATAGAAGAAACAGAAGTAGAAGAAAAAGGAATTGTTAATAAAGTTTTTGAAAATGATGAAGATTATTTTTATAATAAAAGTTCAAATAATGAAGAAAAAGATGTTCAACAATTATTTACCAATCCTTCATTTTTAAATGTTACAGAACCCGTATCAGTAAGAAGAAAATCTATTCAGGTACTGTTATTTTTTTTTTTAATAAAATATTTAATATGTTTTTAAAGTTTATAAATAATGCTTTATTTTCTCCTATTGTTGAATTTACAATAGGAATGGATAATAATAATAATAATAATAATGCTTATACAAAACGTAAATCTATTGCTGTAGATCCAGAATTATCAAGACGGAATATGTTACTTCGTGGAAGACCATCTGTTTTCCAAACAATGGCAAGGTAATTAAATAGAAAAATATTTTGTTTATTGTAAAGATTACTTTAAGAGTTCAAAAAAAATTAGGAATTAAACATTATGTTTTGGTACTTTTGTTAGCATTATATGCTATAATTGGTGGTTTAATATTTTATTTACTTGAATCAAATGAAGAAATAATGTCATTAGAAAGAAATAGAGAAACAATTAATTTGTTAATAAATGATTTAGCAGTAAATATTTTAGAAATAAGTAATGATAACTCTCAAACAAATGAACAAAAAAGAGAATTATCAATATTTTTAATAAGAGAAACATATAAAGATTTATTAATTGTTGAAAATAAATATGCTGGATCAACTTTTCATAAATTTGAAAGAGTTAACATTAGATTGACATGGTACTTTAGTAGTGCAATTTTTTATTCAATGACTTTATTTACATCTATAGGTTATGGTACAATTGCCTGTCAGACAGTTGCTGGTAAAGTTATTACAATAATTTATGCCTCTATTGGTATACCATTAATGTTAGTTGTTCTTGGAGATATTGGTGATGTTCTTTTAAGTTGGTTTATTTTTATTTATAATTGGTGTTATCATAAATTTAGAAGAACATGGAATTTACTTTTAATAAAAATTAATTTTGATAAATATTTAATTAAAAATGATGATGATCAAGATTTTCCTTTTATTGGTAGTGTTATAATTATTATTTTTTATATGTTATTTATATCTATGGTTATTTATTTGGCTGATTTTAGTGATAATCAACAAGGTCTATCATTTGGTGATGCATTTTATTTTACCTTTATTTCAATGACAACAATTGGTATGAAAAAATTAACATTTATTTTTTATATTAATTATTTATTTTTTTTTATTTATAGGATTAGGAGATGTTTATCCCAATCATAAAAGTATTGAATTTAATCCTATTATTCCATTATTATTTTTATTTGGATTAGCTTTATTAAGTGTTGTTAACAGTACTATGTACTCAAAAATGCAAAATAAATTTTTATTTGCTGTTGAAAAAATTGAATTTTATTTAGAAAATTTAACTATTAATTGGAAAAAATTATTAACATGTGGATTAAAAAGAGAACATCCAGAGGGATGGGAAACTTTAAGATGTTTAAGAAGAAATATTGAATTATTAACAATTTCAGTACCACTTTTTGATGATAATATAGAAGTTAAAATATCAAAAATGTTAGATGAAGAGAAGAAGGATAAACCAAAAATTAGAAGAACAAGAACAGTAAGTCAAGATATAAGACCAACATTAGGAATATTAAGAGCTGGTATTATACCTGTAATAGCAGAAAGAACTGGACGTGAAAGAAGTGCAACAGACAACTCTTTAGATAAACTTTTTCAAAAAAGAATATTAGATAATTTAAATAAAGAAGAAACATTATCTCTTGAAAAAGATAAAAAATCATTAAATAAAAGAGGGCATAGTTTTAATGAAGCAAATACAAAAAATATTACGGGTAACTGGAAATCACAAATAATAATACCTAAATTGATTATGAATAATAATACTTTTACTAAAACAGAAAGTAAAAGTTTACAAAATTCAAGAAGAAATTCAATTAATACATCAACAGACATTTCTATAAATATAAATAATATAGAAGATGAGGATGATAAGAATCAATCTGAAAAAATAGATTCATTACCTATTATAGAAGAAGAACCAAGATAATAAATAATAATACAAGACTACAAATTATATATATACCTATCAATTATAATTATATTCAATTATTAAAATCTTAATTAAAATGACCTTTTATGATAATGAAATTAAATCCATTTCCAATTTGTCCTTGATAAAATTATAGCCCTTTTCCAAACTTCTTTACAAGAAAATTTTATTTCAAGTTCATTTATGTATTTATAATATATAAGTTTTATTCATTATTTTAAATATTTAAATTGTATCCTCTTTTCGCTTTTTAATATTATTCTTTTACTGTCTTTACAAATTTTATTTATATTTTTAAATTTAATGTTTTTAAACATTTGAATAACAAAAAAAAAAATTGATTCTATTTTTTAGATTTATCTTATTTCTAGACTTTATTTCTATAAAATTTTATAGAAATATAATATATTATATATTTTATAATAATGAATTGTAAAGAAAACGATCTTCAATGTATGGAATGGATTAATGAATATATTGAAAGTTATAAAATTACTGATAATTTTAATCGTGTTGCAAGAAAAGTTTGTAGTAATTTATAAAATATAATATTATAGTTTAATTTTAGTTAATTCCTATACGGGCCAATAAAACATCAGTTTTATATGAACTTAAAGTAGAGAAAGAGCATGTTAATGGAAAAAATACAATTCATGGGGGGCAGATAGCTTCTTTAGTAGATATTGTTACAGCATCAGTTGTCTCATTAACTATAAGAGATATTCCTATGGTTTCTGTTGAGATAGCTACAAGTTATCTTTTACCAGCTCAAATTGGTGAAGATATAACTATTGAAGGGAATGTTTTAAAAATTGGAAGAAATATGGCTTTTGCTGAGGCTGAATTTAGAAGAAAAAAAGATGGAGCTTTAATAGCAAAAGGAAAACATACACTATGTTTATTAAATCACTTAAAAAAGAATGATGGAAAAGTTATCTCTCAATAAAAATAAAGGATATTTTATTAATTTTGATTAATATATTGACAATAATATACATTTTAAATAAGCATTAATAATAATAGCATTAAATGACATATAACAGAAAAAAAAAATATACATTACTATTTTTTTAAGTGTCTACACCGCATTTCTCAGATTGTTGAGGTTCAGATGTACAAGTCATCTCCCAAACTATTATATGACTCATATCTCTTGGTTTAACTATATGACTAGGTCCTTCCTCAATATTACCATTTATTTCTTCATTTTCTTCTCCTAACCTAAAATCTATATATCCATCACCACCACTAACAACAAGAAGTTTACGTACTTCTGTATCAAGAACCATTTTTGGTTGAGCTGATCCAGCTGGAATAGGTAATAAAAATCTAATACTATCTTTGTGTCCATGATAAGATACTTGGGCTTGTTCCATATCACAATATGGTATAAAACTACTAGCTGCTACTCTATCAGTTGATGGATCTGAATATACTTCTTGTTTTTTATCATTAGAATATTCATTTAATGGTACTGAAACAATAACACCTGTACCAGTTCCAATCCATAATCTTCTATTAGTTATAACAAGTGATGTTATTCGTAAATGTAAAAAATCTAATTTATTTGTACCAAGCATTTTTGTTATAAATGGTTCTATATTAACATCTTGAAGATGTTCATATGTATGTGCATGGAATAGCCTTATTGTTGAGTCAAGTCTTATTGATATCCATACACCATCACCTAACCATTGCATTCCTTTAACTTGACTATCTCTTTTTGGATGTGCCATAAATACTTTTTCTATTCTAAGATTTTTTGGATCTATTACAACAACACAATTTCTATATGCTGCCCATATACGTCCAGATACAATTGTTAATGTTGTAACAGATGAGGTACCTTTACCTAATGAAATTTTATGATAACCTTCAGCTGACCATAGACCATCTGAATTTCTATGAAATACTGCAATTGTTCCATTTGCCATAGCTGTAAATATTCTTCCTTTATAATGTAAAATTGATAATACAGCATCAGCCATCTTAATTCTTAATAAACATTTTTTCCAATCTGAAATTCCTGAGTGTACAAATATATAATCATTTTCAGATCCCATCCACATTGTTGGTTGAACAGTAGAAATAGTACCAACACCTTCATATTTACTTAATCCATCTCTTATATGAGAAGATAATTGTGACATAACATTTTCATTAATTTTTTCTGATACTTCTTCATCAGCTTCATCTAAAATAATAATACATAATATTATATATAAATTATAAATTTTTAATGTTAAACATTAATCTAATAAATATAAATACACATATATATGCCAAAAAAAAAGATACTAGACAAGTGATTGTGTAAAACGAAAATGTATAAGACAAAGTTTTTTAAAAAAAACTTGGCACCACATAACAAAATTTATACAATGAAGAAATGAAAGCGAAAAACGCACCGGCAAACATTATGGATGAACTAATTTTCATTTGACAATTCTGATCACTCTTTGAAGAAGAAGAAGTATCATTATCAACTATCTTATTCTCTACTTCTTCTTTAGTTGAAGACAATGTAGGTATATTTTCTAATATTCTTTTAGGTTTACTATTCAATTTTTTGTCTAAGGACACAAAGAAGGTAAAAAAAAAATTTATTTTATTTTTTTATTTAAAAACTTACCTTCTAATATTTCATTTAATGATCCTTTATTAGAATTTGTAGTATCATTTAAACTAAAATCTCGTATTCTTCTTGGACTTGCTTTTTCATCAACATTACAATATGTTGGAATATTATCAACCTCACTTACTCTTAATGGTATCCATTCTACAGCTCCAAAATTATTACAATCATTTAAATCACCAGGTAAATCTTTAAGATAACCACCCTCTTTTATAAATTGTTCACTTATAGATATAGTATTATCATCACTTGGATAATCACTTTCACGTACACCTGGAACTGTAGAAACACATAATATATGTGAGGCACAAACATTAAATGTTTCTAAAACATTATTTGGATTATTTGCATCTAATATAGTTACGAGACTTTTTTTTTCATTAGAACTACAAATCCAAACTAAACTACTGCTTTCCCATGTTAACATTTCATTTTCTCTGCTCTCTTTTAATTGACTTTTTAATTCATAATCTAACTCCTCTACTTTATCAGTTATCGATGTTGGAGGTGTAAATGAATCTGAGTCAATACTAGAATTGGGATCGGAATAGAAAATTGACTCACCGATTATATAACCACCGTCTTTAGTTCTGCCACCACGAAGTGTAACTCCTGAAGCACACCAAATTTTGAGAGTTGGATGATTGTACATTAATGGTCTGCAACAAACTGGAACAGGTATTGCTGCTGAAGTTGAGGCTGAGTCAACTGTTGATGGTATACTCCAACCATATGCTTGAACTCTTGTACCATCATCTTTTTTCATATGTTTACTAATAGCTTTGTATTGTTCTCTTCTTTCAGCTATCTTTTTTTCTTCCATTTGATCAGGATCATAATGTGGAGGTCTAGAAATGTGACGTCTTCTTCCTTCTCTAACATCTCCAGTTGAACGTCGATGTCTAGAATCTTTTTTCTGTTGGTAATATCCTTTAGCTGTATTATTACCATCATCAGGAACAAATAGACCTGAGAAGAAGTCCCATAAAGATCGTTTATTATTAGCTGCTGCTGCTGCCTGTGCAGCATTTAATTTTTTATTTCTTTGAGCTTCTAAAAATTTCATTGAATCTTGTAATTCCATATATTTCTCTTTATAACCATTTTTTTCTAATATAACTCTAGCCATCTCAGCTCTTGTAAATCTTTTTCTTTGACCTAATGGGACATTCTCCTGTTCATCTTCATTATTATTTAATTTTTCTTTTAATTCTTTAACTTCTAATTCTAATTCTTTATTCTTTTCAGTTAGCCTATATCTAGACATCTCAATAGATTGAATTTCTTCTCTCAATATTCCTTGTTCACTTATTAATTGATCAACTTGTGCAATGAGATCATTCTTTACAATATTGAGAGCATTTTTTGTTTCAAGAAGTTCTGTATTTTCTTTGATAAGATTTTCAACTTCTTTACCCATTCCTATAAATAAATTTATTAATAATTTTTCAATAAATATTATAATATATATAATAATTGTAATTATAAAAAAATCCATTTCAAGTTTCACAATATCATAACAACAGAATACAAACTACCATGCAAAAAAAAAGACCAAAAAAAAACAACAAACAAACAAATAAATAAATAAATATATACTAACACCTCATACAATATATTTTACAAGAATGCAAAAAAAAATAGGTAAAAAATTGCTCACCAATGAATGTGTCATTAACTGAAACGAAGAAAGTTAAGTGTTTATATTTGTGAATCCATTAATACTTAGTAATAATTTTATATGGATATTTTTATTAAGACCTACATAATATCATTAACTACACATCATATGTGAGTTGATATTTATTTTATTTATTTTTTTTTTTAAATAGTTACCCGAAAAAAAAATATCCATATAAAATTTATAAACTACTATAAAAAATATTAATTTACCCGCTGAAGCAAACTCTGCAGGATCTACCAAGTTGCCTAAATAGAAGAAATTTAAAAATTAGTAGTGTAAGTGAACGTTAAAAGAAGGTAACTTCATTTGTGACATGATAATAAGACGTGATATAACTTTTTTTTTTTGAGATAACTTGTGAAAATAATAGTTAAAAATGAAGTTAAAAATTGAAAATGTATCTGAAATTTTTAAGAATATAATTAGTAATTTACCAGTTAAGTCAGCCGATAACACATCATCTGCCTCCTCTTTGATATTACTAGAAATTAAAATATTTTTTTTAAAAAATATTACTTAATTAATTAACTTACATTCTTTCAGGAAGACTAGCATTAGATTTTGTCTCATCATTAATATCTTCCTTATCTTCTAAAATAATTTCTTCAGCTCTTTCCTCAACTATAGGTAAAATATCATCTCTTGGTGATTGAAGAAAATCATTACTATCACCAAACTCTTCCTGCCAATCTCTTTCACTACTAATATGATTAGCTAAATTCATATCAGCATGTGTACTTTGACTCATATTAACAGCTGATATAATATCACCCATACCACGAACTTTCGCTGCATCCATACTAATTGTCATTGTATTATTTCTTCCTTTACCATTATTAAAGGGTAATGATTGCATCATTTCAAATTTATCAGGACCCATTAAATATTTCGTCCTTTCAACATGTTCAATATGTGTTCGTAGAAGATCATTATAACGTTCATGAAGTCTATCAAATTCTAATCTTTGTTCAGCTTCTCTTTCCTCAAGTCTTTGAGCATGATCTTGAGCATTTTTTGTTTTTAACTCTAACATTCTTATAACTGATTCAAGAGACTCAATCTTTTTTTCACCCTCCTTTACCTGATCCATTAAACCTTCTTCTATTTCAAAAAATCGTTGATCATTATGTTTTCTAAGATTTTTTTCTCTCTCATACTGTTTTAATAATTGTTCATTATCTTCTCTTAACATTTCTATCTCAACAGCTTGCTCCTCTTTATCAAGATAAGCTAAATCAAGAGATTCCAAAACTGATACAACTAATGGCATTAAATTCTAAAATGATAAGAAAATAATATTTATTCTAATAATAAATAAAGATTATAATTATTAAGAATTGATGTTTCAAATGATAATGAATGTTAACTAAGTAAATATCATTAAATAAATATAAATAATGACTCGTTTTTAACACATTCTCAATAAGAAGTTTACTTTAATGTTATATCATCAAAAAAGTATCAAAAGATTACAAATAAAAAGAACTTCACTTTTTTTTTTGTTAAAAAAATAATAAAAAAAATATATATATATTTATAGATAAAATTATATATAACATAAAGATATGTAAACAAAAATTTTTTAGTTATAAATAAGTTTATTTTATGAATATAAACTTTATGTTATTAAAACTATAATATATATATTTATATATAAAGAGGAAAATATATACCTCATAATAATCAATTAATAAAAAGGTATATATAAATTATGATCAAAAGGAAGATAAATTTCTTGCTTCATTACGCCTAATAATTGGTCTAAAAATATCATGTTACAATAATATATTTATTTATATATTGAAGATGGTCACAGATCATTGTATAAAAGTATATCTATATAGAAAAAGTATAATAGTTATTATTATTCAATTGAAAGGTCAATATTCAAAATAGTTTATCTTACATTTCTATTAAAAACACTATATACGTGTAAATTATCAATCAAAAGTAATGACAATAACATCTACATAGTATTAAGGCAAAAAAAAAAAAAATAACTAAAACTTTTTTTTTTTACTTACTTTAACACTTTCTTCACCATTAGTTTGTATCATGGCTTCCAGTTCCTTATAAATGCTGGAAGCTAACATTTGTACCTTTTCACTCATAACCCTTTGTTCATCAGATTCAGTGGTACCACTACCTGAGCCTCCGTAGACAATCTATAAATAAAAATATTATTAAAATTAAAATAAATAAAAGTTTTAGAATAGATAATAAAATGAAATTTTAAATTAAATAAACTACATTTATAATATTATTAATAATAACTAATATGTATAAATAAAATTTTTAGGTTGACTACATCATATCTATATGTATGTGTTTACATCAAAATGACTCTACAATCAAAAACCTTTAAAGTTACAAGGTAAGATAATAAAATGACAAAAAGTTATCATTATATTTTTCTTATTATTACCTAAAGCTTAAAAAAAAAGTTATGTTATATGTTAAGAATAGTTTTACATAACAATATTTAAAATTATCACAAGTAATACAAATTAAATAATAAGAAAAAATAGTACAAATCTTTCTATCATTATTTTGTCTTTTCTACAAGTTTTTTTTTTTTTTTTTATCAAAAAATCACACACATAATAATGTGTGTTAACTTTATCATATGTAAAGATTAGCAGACAAAATAATAATAGAAAAAATTGTATGTAGGTGATAAGAAGGAAATAATAATAATAAATATAATAGAAATTGTATCGATAAAACTGACTTCGTTATTAGTATTCATTTCTCTATCTCTCGTTTCTATACGATATTTATATATCTATCTCTCTCTACAATAATTTTCTCCCTAATTACAAATATAGGATCAGTTTTTTTTTTTATTTTTTCAACGAAATAATTTAAAATTTTAATATTTTTTAACTCTTCTCTTTTTGTAAAATGTTTAAAACAGATATACATCAGTAGTTAATAGATATACGTACTATAATTTAATATATAAATAATGTCAATTATTTATATCAAGTTAATTTTTTTTTTAGTATTCTTTACTGATCATCTGATTTAGTAAACAAAAAAAAGTGAAAAAATAAATTGGATGGGTGGTATAAAAATTATAAATAAAATATTGCAGAAAATAAATTTTGAAAGAAATTTACTTTCTTTTTCTGGTATTTATAAATAACTTTCTAAACAAATTACAATACTATTTAATTTGCTAAAAAAAAAAAAATAAATGCTAAAAAAAATTGTATTTTGTTTGGAATGTTATTTTCTATATATTTTAACACACTTATTAAAGTTGCAATATTTAGATGGAGGAGAGAAATATTATATATATACAATATAATTTAACATGAAATCAAAGTTGATAAATATACAAACTTTCTCCCCTTTGATTTTAAAGTGGAAATGTTGTTATAATTTTTAAAATATATATTTTGTATATATATAATAAATATGTAATACTGAAGAGAGAGAGTAGACAGGTTTTTTGACAAAATAATATTCCCCTTTCTTCCGTTATCCTTTTCTACAAAACTTTTTTTTATCACTTAATAGATAGTGATATTTTAGTTTTATTATTAATTTTTTTTCCTTCAAAAATATTTCTTTATAATATATATATTTTTTTAAATATATTCCTTTCTTTATAAATTATTTTTTCTTGTAATATTTAGAAAAATCAAAAAAACTTTTAAATAATAAGTTATGATTTTTCAGAATAAATATTCATAAAACAAAATTTTTCTCTTCTTAATAACTATTTTGAGTACTTTGAAAATTTAGATTGCTAAAATAAATTTCAATTATATTTATTTAGAAATTTTTTATTACTTCTTCTTTTTCAATGAATTATATTCACTCAAATATTGGTATTTATTTGTAATTTTTATAGTACTTCTTCAATATTACACACCTTAAATGTTGGTTCTTTATAAATGTATTTTTCTGTAAAAAATATATAGTTATTATTATTATTTGTATTTTAGTTTAATATATATTGATTAATATATATATATATTAGAAAATTTTTATAAAAAAACGTAAAAATTTCAATAGGACAAAATAATTTGATTGTATTTTTAAAATATAAATTGATTATTCTCATGAAATATAGTATTATTTGGGGGCAAAGAAAAATTGAAAACAAATAAAATATTAAAATTAACCACGTGATAAATAGTTAAAGTTTTACAAACAAAAAACTAATCAATATAAATAAAATTAACATATGTATATATATCTAAATTATTAATAATTATTAATATTATTTAAAGTATAATATTATAAGATTTTTAAAATATTTTTAAAATAACATAATACACATATATATTGACAAAAAAAAAGATAGCAAAGAAAAAAAAAATTTTTTTATATAGATTGTAGTTGTTAGATAATATATATGTATTTATTATAGAACATGAATCAAGGAATGCTTTAAAATTTTAACAAACTTTTTTTTTATGCTTTAAGTTTTATATCTATATATAAATGTTATAGTATTTATTCATCAATAAAATATATATATATATAACTATAAACTTCAACAAATATATAATTATAATTCTATGGAGTACTGTTTTAACAGAAATAAAACTGTTTCTATTTATAAATTGACCTTCTTCCTCCTTCTAGTAATGTAGATATATGACAAAGCTTTAAGATATATATATATATGACAAAAAAAATGGTAATAAAAACTAATTCACATTATTATTCTTAAAATATATTTTATTCTTAATAAAATATAGTAATGTTCTTGAGAAAAATTTTATATTAAAAAAAAAAAATTACTTTTTTGATATTTAATCTCTTTTTTTTTATAAAACAAAAAAAAAATATTTTAAAAGTATTTACTTTATAAAAATGAACAAATTATTAGCACGTATAGAAAAAAAAAATAAAATATTATTATTTAAATATATCTTTAAAGTATTAATAAGAAAGATTGAAATAATTTCTTTAAAACAAACACTTTTATTGACAAAATAAGACAAATATAATATGTGAAAAAAATTTTGAAAAAGGATAAAAAAAAATAAATAGTTATGAAACTATAAAAATTAAATAAGACATATAATTTAAAGTACCATTAAATCAAATCTTCAATGGAAAATAAGTTCAAAAAGAGTTGCTTCTTTCTTTTTTTTTTTAAAGGAAGCTATCATAAAAATACTAAGTATATAGTAGTGTCTCTTGGTCTGCGCAGACAAAGATCGTTCACTTTTATATATATATATATCTAGTACTTTAATATTACTTCTTATCATATCAGCTTTAAACTATTTTTTGATGAAGCTTCCCACTTTTATAGATAGATGTAAATAGAATTGTTAGTTTAACTATATATATATCAAATGGCATGTAACAGAACATTTATGCCATTCTCTTTCTTCAAAATATATATATATATTGTGTATGCATCAACAATATTAGTAAGGGAACATTTTTAACTACAATCTTTTTCTATAGCATCTTTTTTGAAAGAGTTCTTTCTATCTTCATTATCAAATGTTGTTAGGGAAATAAAGAAAATAATAAAGATAAGATTTTTTTTTTTTTACCATAATACTCTTACAGGTCATTTTATCATAGAAAATTTATAAAAATGATTATAAGAAGAAATATTTAAAAAATAAAGATAAATTGTTACTGATAGTTTTTTTTTTTTAAATAAATTGATTTATTTTTTTTAATAGAAAAATGATATCGGTTTATGAGAGTTCAATTAATATTATATATTTACAATAATAAGAAATTTCAAAATTACTGTGAAAGTTAAAAATGTTAACTATTTTTACATAGATATTTTCTCTTATTTAAGATACTTATCATTTTTATTTTTATAATTCTTTTCTTTATTTGTGTAAAACTAAAAAAAAATGTCCTTTTTTTAATATTATAAAAGCATATATATATTTTTATCAAAACCAATTTTTAACTATTTATTATCCCTTAAATTATACTTCATCTGGAAAAAGCTAATAAAATAGAACGGCCTTGACAAAAGGATTAATAAATTTTTATATTTATATTATTTAAAGATATTTAACTATTTTAATATTATAATTCTTTTTAGAAATTATCTATCTAACATTGAAGGTACATTCTTTTTTTTTTTTTTATTTCTAAAAAGACAATTTCATAAATTTTTATTTCTCATTCTTTATTTTAAAATATTATTTATATAAAACTGTATATATTATTTCTTTAACTAAGTGTAATTAACAAACTTGGCGCAATCTTTTAAAAATTTAAATAAAGAAAAATATAAATATTTAACAAATTTTGTAACATAATGTTTAACAATACAGAAGATAATACATTATTACAAGGTACACCTACTAATAAAAATGTATTTCTTAACAATCACCAAGAAATGCCTTATTACTCAAGTGCAATGCCATCATCATACCCAACAACTAATGGTAATATGTATACATGCCATGGTGACTCTAATTTATATATTAATGGTAATTATAACAACATTAATATTGAAGTTTACAATAATACAACTCTTGTTAATACAAATTTAATGCAAAACGGAAATTTTTTTTATCCACAAAATGATTTTAACAATTATTCCGGGTATTCTAATATTATCCCTACAAATGATTCTTATTATACTTCATCTACCGATGATAGAGATATTTCTTCTAATACAAAGTCTTCATATTCTTATTTATCACAAGGAAATAATAATACTAATATTACTTCTACTACTATTACTAGTAGCAATAATCCTTCTAATAACATTTATAATACTATACCATCAAATAATGGGAAATCTCAATCCCTTCAACATCAATTAAAACAATCTTATGATCATTCTTCAAAACAGGCAACATCAAATGATCCTTGTGCTCAGATAGCACATGTTTTACAATGTTACCAACAGGGTGGTCAACAACCAGAATTTGTTAAAAAAGCTATTGAAAGTTTGGTAAAAAAATTAAAAGACAAAAGAACAGAATTAGATGCCCTAATTACAGCTGTAACATCTGCTGGAAAGACACCATCAACTTGTGTCACAATTCCGGTAAATATTATTTAATATTTAAAAAAAAAAAGACTTTTTAATATAATTACATATTATATATTTTTTTTTTAGAGATCATTAGATGGTAGATTACAAGTTGCAGGAAAAAAAGGTGTCCCACATGTAGTTTATGCACAAATATGGAGATGGCCTAATGTTAATAAAAGTGAACTTCAAAAATTACCTATATGTGAAGTATCTAATGATAATCAAGAATTAATATGTATTAATCCTTATCATTATGAAAGAGTTGTCTCCAGTTCTTCAACAACAATGTTAGGTAAATTAAATAATTAGATTAAAAAAAAATGTAATAATTTTATAAAAATTTCTTATATAATTATAGAAATGAAAAATCTTCGTGTCAATGGTCCATCGTCCACGTCACCTTATATTGATAATAATAATACTCAGGGAAATGGAACATATGAAAGAAATCATACTGGTAATTTAGACTATGCAAATCACGATGTAATATCATCAATTAATCCAATTTCAAAAAAAGAACCATTTTTAATGTATGGTAGAAATCAAACACCAAGTGGTATATTAAGTCATCTTCCTGAAGGAGGAAGTAATTTTGTTACAGAATTATCAACACCAATTATAAGAAATCTTGATTATCCTAATAATAATTCAAATAATAGTATTAAAGATGAATTCAATAAAGATAGATATATAGAGGCAAAAAATAATTTATATGCAAGATGTAAGTTGATTTTATTTTAAAAAAAAAATTTTTTTTTTTACTTGTTGTTTATAATAATGAATACTTACTTTTATTATCATTATTTAATTTTTTTCTTATAATATTTTTTGATTTAGATGACATTTCACGTGTTATAACACCTCAAATTCCCTGGCCTGATCATTGGTGCTCAATAAGTTATTATGAATTAGATACACAAATTGGTGAAACTTTTAAAGTATCTAAAGATATTACTGAAGTTATTATTGATGGTGGTATGAATACATCTGATGCAAAAAGGGGACGATTTTGTATTGGAGCATTATCTAATGTACATCGTTGTGAGGCTTCAGAAAAAGCCAGATTATATATTGGTAAAGGTGTTCGTTTAAAATGGACTCCAAGTAATTGTGTTTATCTTGAAAGTATGTCAACAAAAGCTGTATTTGTTAGAAGTTACTATCTTGACTTTGAGAATAATCTTGTTTATGGATCAACAGTTCATAAGTTTTTGTGTGGAGCAGAAAGAAAACTATTTGATTTAAAATGGGCATATGCAGAAATGTGTGAACAAACAAGATCTGCTGAAATGGCTGTATTAGCACAGGCAAGAGCTGTTGCTGGATTACCACAAAATCATATAATATCACCTTCATTAATTGAGCATGCTGATACAGGTGTTGATGATTTAAGAAGAGTATGTTGTACTATTTCTATTAGTTTTGTAAAAGGATGGGGACCCGGATATACAAGAAGCGTTATTAAGGAAACACCATGTTGGGTAGAGATACAATTAACGAGACCTTTACAATTATTAGATCGTCTTTTAAAACAAAGTAATACTGCTTAACTCATTCTTTATATGTGTACTTACTTTAAAAATTTTATATATAAATATTAATATTATATATATATACAATTATTTTCTAATTGTTAAATAAAATTTTTTTTTTTAATTATTATATAATAATTCTTATTTTTATAATTTTCCCTTTATATTTGTTATCATTTAAAAGTAAAACTTTACAATCAAAAATTTTTCTTTTTACTATATTTAAATTTTAAAAATATTTTATAGTATAAAATTTTGTAATTATTTAAATTTATAAAACTTTCCCTTTTATCTAACAATTTCAATAATAATAAAAATTTTCAGATATTCCTAAATAGTAAATAAAAGCAATAACATTTTCAATTTCTAAAATATTTAAAAATATATATATATTTATTATTTTTTCAACATTACATTTTTGTTCTTTAATTTTCCTTCTTTAATCTTATCTCACTTCCATATTGTTTTTGTAAAGTTTTATCTTTTATAATTATACTTCTAAAACATAAATACTGTTAAAAAGGTTATATATATAATAATAATAATAAAAAAATAATAAAAAAAAAATTTATAACGTCAATAAAATTTTATTCAAAAAGTTTAAAGAATAAAATAAAAATAAAATATAAATTATATATTTTTATGCTTATTATGCATCATAATCTTTGAAATTATAATATTTTTATGTTTTAATTTATATTAATTGTTTTAATTTAAAAAAAAAAAATTTTTTTTCAACCATTTCTGACTATCTTAATATAAAACTTTTTTAAGTAGTTAATATATAAAATATTATAATTTTAAGTTTAATGGTATTTTTTAAAAATCACTTTTGTTTATGACTAGATAACAAACTATCTCTAATAATAGTTAAATAATTAGTAAAAGATATAAACCAACATTAAAATGTTTTTTTTAAATATTTATATAGTAAAAAAAATTATAATTATCCAATTGATAAATTTAAAAGTATGATTTTTATGATAACAATTTGTTTCCTTGTAAGCAAAGGTGAATAATCCATTTATTATTTTAACAATTATAACTCATCTTACTAAAAAATATATATAATTTTTTTTCTGGATAATAACTAGAATCAATAAAATTTTTGGTTGAAGTAACAAACTATCAATAGCTTAAAATAGACTTATTTAACAAATTAAAAAAATTTTTTTTTAATTAAAAATGATGTAATTTATTTATTAAAAATTAAAATAATATAGAAAGATATGATGAATTCAAAAATATTAATCAACATTAATCAAAAATTAATTCTAAGAAAAATTTATTCAAGAATGTTCTGTAATCCACTACGCAACTAATAATGATTTAAAATTATAAAAATAATTTGTTATTTATAATAAAAAAAAATATTTAATATTCACCGATAAAAGTTTATGCTGACATTTTATTATTTATTTATAGTATTACTTTATGTTATTATTTTCACAAAATAAGTACAATAAACAAATTTTAATTTAAAACAATTCTTAAATATTATCATGTCTTTGAAAAAAATTTTTATTTTATTTTTTTTTTAAATTGAACAAATTTTAAAATATTATATATATTTAAATTATGTTTGTAAATCATTTTTAAATTTTTAAATTTATTATTAGGTAAATTTTTTATTGTTAATATTTCCGGTAAGCTAATTTTATTTTAAATTTCTGGTTGTTTTTTTAAAATACATCTGTATATCACTTTTATTATTAAAATTAGTATTTTGAAACTGTAAAATAATAAATATTTTTTAATATATTTTTTTTTTAATCTTAAATTATTTTATTGAAAAATAAAAAGAATTTAGAATTTTTTTTTTTATATTTTTGGACAAACTTAGAAACTACTAAGATATTTTATTTTTAATTTAAAAAATTTTCTGTTAATTTTTATACTTTAAGTGTTTAACATTTAGAAAAGTTTTATACTAAATTATATAAGTAGAAAGTTAATTGCATAATTAATATTTTATTAATAATTTATAGAATAAAATTTTAATAGAATAATAATGAGGAAATAAGAATTTATAATTTTAAATTAATATGAAACTTTATATAAATTATGACATTAAAAATAAATTTATTTATAATATATTATGTAAGTAAAGAATAATTTAGTATTAAATGTTTGTTATTATCATTAATTTTTTTTTATTTATAATTTAGAAGTAGATTTATTTAAATTATTCTATTTATATTTTATTTTATAATACGCTTCAATACAAATGTCATTTCATATATTTTATAACACATGTTTTTTGTTTTGATCATTGATCTTATATTAGATAAAATAAATGAAAGTAATTTTTTCATTATCCAAATATATCAGGAGGATATTAAAAATGATTGAATACTTAGTTTTAATTTTAAAAAATTAATTTATATGTTTAAAAATTAGTTATATAATAATATTGTTTTAAATATTATTATTTATCCAAAATGTACATCAAACATATATTTGTATTTAAATGTAGTACCTTAAATTGTAAAATAATCTCGTTGATTCATCAACAATTCATAAAAGTTTTATTGAAGTTAAGTATATGTTATTTTATATAAGATTGGCGCGTAACAAAAAGAATATAGAATGATCTAAATAAACATGATCTGCTAAAATAAAAATAAATGTTGGCACAAGGTAACGGTACTTCTATGATCTAAAAAAATTCATGTAGTATTTAAAACTATTGTTAAATAGATAAATATGAATGAGTACATTAAAATATTTTTATTTGTTTCTTTAGATAAATGAAGATTTATTTGTATAAAAGTTTTTTTTTTCTTAATGAAACACCTTGTTGGGTAGAGATGTAATTAACAAGACATCTACAGTTACTAGATTGTCTTTAAAACAATTGTAATACTGCTTAATTCATTTTCATATGTATGTGTTTATCACAAAAATTTTTATATATAAATATTAATGTATTTCCATATGTTATTATTTTCTGATTGTTAAATAAAATTTAGAAATTATTTTTTTATACAGGTTTTTTTCTTCTAATCCCTCTATTTTTTTTATATATATTTTAAACTATTTATTTATTTATTTTTTGAGATAATTTTTATGAATTAAAACTACTTCCATACAAGTTTATTAGCGTAAAATTTTATTAGACATGTGTCTGTATCAAAAAATATAATATTTTAATTATTGTTATTAATATTACTTTAATATTTCTTATTACGTCCTATCATATAAACATGAATTTATACATTTATATCAAAATGATGAAAAGTTCACTAACAATATTACAATATCACCATACAAGTGGTATATATATATATTTATATATATATATAATTTTATATTTATATCAATTTAACATATTATAAGCATTTATATATCTTAGCTGAGATAGATAATAAGTATAAACAACAAAGAATAAAAGTAGGTAGATTATATCATTCTAAAAAAAAAAAAATTAATCACTTTTATTTAGTTTTTATTAGTACATTAATAAGTAAGTATATCATTTTCAACAATACCATTATATCAACTCATTAGAAAAAGTTACATAAGATAGTGTATATTTAGTCTGCAATAGCAATATATAATATAAAATTTAATAAAAAGAAGGAAAATTGTTATTCTCTCTATATACTATCCCAAAATTTTTATACTCTTCTTATACTTTGTACATACTATAAAAATGTTTTCGCGAGAAAACGTTATCATTTTATCCTGAGGTCAATATTGATTAACAGCTGACATTACGCGCCATACCATAAATTTTGCCAATTTTTTTTACAAAATTTCTATTATTTATGTTATAGTACTTTAACTAATATTTTATTTTTAATAATATGTGAAAAAATTAGAAAAAAAAAAAATAATTAATGATTTTGTTATTTTTAAAAGTAAACAATTAATGTGATTATATGATGAGACGTTAAAAAAAAATAAAAAAAATTTGTAAATTAATACTCCCTCATTAACACTTCATTGTTTGAATAATGATAAACAGACACTATTATAAATATAATTGCATTGATTTAATATTTTTTTTTAGCCACGCTACTAGACGCTAATTGTAAAATATATAACATTTAAACATGACAATGTCCCATGTACTTTGGATTAACTTTACAATACATTCATATAGTTCCCAATTTTTAAAACTTTTAACAAATGTCATTTTTGTAATTTTAGATTTCGATTTTGTATTTATATTATTAATTTTAATTGTCAACTGAATAAAAATATGTCACAAAGTAAGTTGGAGAATAAATTTTTTTTTTATTATTTGTATATAAAATGTGTATACAAATTTATTTAACCATAAAATGAAATTTTAATTCTAAAATTTTTTTTGTTTAATTTTTTAATAATTTTTTTTTTTTAGGGAGAAAAGTTCCTGAAGGTCAACTTTGTGATGTTTGTAATGATAAAGCCACTGGCTATCATTATGGTGTTGCAAGTTGTAATGGGTGTAAGACATTTTTTCGACGGACAGTTGTATCTGATTTGAAATTTACATGTCAATTTAATGGAAATTGTGATATTGATAAAAGTATGTTTAATTAAAGTATAATTTTTTTTTATTATTTATTATAATTAATTTTTTTTTTTTGTAGATGTTCGTTGTGCATGTCGACATTGTCGTTTTGAAAAATGTTTAGCTGCTGGTATGGATGCTAATGCGATTCAGAATGATCGTGATAGGATTAGTTCTTCTGTTAAAATTAAAAGAGAAGAAACACCTTCTAATGTTAGCATGCCATATAATACTTTAATTGATTCTTATAATTTTAAAAGAGAATTGAACTTTGAAAATTGTAATCCAGATTCGTCGTTAGTAGAAAATGTACAAGATGTTGAAATTATGAATAAATTAGCACGTATAGAAAATTTGTGCAATGATTTAAGAAAAAAAGCAATAGCTGATGATTTAACAGCTAAAGAAATTTTACCAAGACCAAGTTTACTTTTTGAAACTAATAAATTACCTGATGATGTAAGAATAAACTAACAAAAATATATATGTTTCTATTATACTTATTAACTATAACTTTTTAATATTATTCTAGGCAGGAACTACATTTAGAGAATTCTATCCAGCTTCAATGAATGATGTACAGATGTGGAATATTAGAGAACTGCGGTTATGTTTAGAGTGGGTTAAAGTATTTCCCGAATTTAGAGAGTTATCGTCCGATGATCAGGTATATAGCAAATATTTAATTCTTTGTTTAGAAGCTTAAAATATATATTTTTTTTATAGTTTGCTCTTGTACATAATTTTGCTTTTACATTTAATATTTTAAATAGAGTATTTTACTCAATAGACAACGGTGAAGATAAAATTGTTTATCCAAACGGTGCATACATTTTACGTCAACCTCAAGATGAGGTTAGAATTCCCGGTTGTAGATCAATATACCACCGTCAGATGGATGAAATAATGATTCCTTTACGTAAATTAGGTGTAGATATGAAAGAATTCGCAGCATTTAAATTTATTCTTCTCTTCAATCCAGGTATTTGATTAAATTTTATAATTACATATATATAAATGTTTGTAATTTATATTACAGATGCTTCTGATCTTAGTCAATTTGCCAAACCATTAGTTGAAACTACCAGAGAAAAGTACATTAGAATATTATTCAATTATATTATATGTAAAAATGGTGTTAATGAGGGTGGATCACGATATGGTAAATTACTTTTAATGACATCATCTATTCAACAAATAATTGCTCAAAATGAAGAGAATATGCAAGTAATGGAAGTTTTTGGCCATTTCTGGAGAATAAATCAATTTGTCAAAGAATTATGTATGAAAGCTAGAGAAAACGATAGGCAGTAAATATTTTAAATGTTTTTCAAAAATTATTTACCAATCTCATATTAAGTTTGATGATCTTTTGTTTCCTAAATCTTGTATATAGCTGTTAATAATTAAATTTTACATCTTTATCATAGTGTTTTATTTTTCTTTTAAAGATACTTCTCACCAATATTCTTTTTGAAATAAATATTTTATTTAAAAAGTTTTTATTTCTACTAACATATAGAAAAAAAAAAATACTGTTTTTGTTTATATATTTTAATTGTATTTTATTTTTAATGGATGAAACTAAAAATATGAATTTTTCTGTTATCTATAAATCAACAGCTTGTCGAGGTCGTGTAGGTAAATTAAAACTACCTCATGGAATTGTTGATACTCCTGTATTTATGCCTGTTGGTACTCAAGGTACTATGAAAGGTATTTTACCGGAAGAATTAATAGAAATGGATTGTAAAATTTTGCTTTGTAATACTTATCATCTTGGTCATAGACCAGGTCATGAAATTATTAAAGAAGCAGGTGGTCTTCATAAATACATGAATTGGCCAAGAAACATCTTAACAGATTCTGGAGGATTTCAGGTGATTAGAGATTAAATATTTTTTTATAATTAATTATTTAGATGGTCTCATTATCTAAATTATCAAGCACCAATGAGCAAGGTGTCACTTTTCAATCTCCTCATACTGGAGAAACAACACTATTATCCCCTGAAAATAGTATAAACATACAACAAAATCTTGGCGCTGATATTATGATGCAAATGGATCACGTGCTTCATGTACTCACTGGAGGAGATGCTGTTGATGACGCAATGAAAAGATCTATAAGATGGTTAGATAGATGTAAGAAAGTTCACACAAACAAAGAAAATCAAGCATTATTTCCAATAGTTCAGGGTGGTTTAGATTTAGAAAAAAGAAATTATTGTGCAAAAGAAATGGAGAAACGTGCTGAAGTAGGTATTGCTATTGGAGGATTAAGTGGTGGTGAAAAAAAAGAAGATTTCTGGAGAGTTGTTGCTCATTGTTGTGAAACTTTACCACCACATCTTCCAAAATATGTAATGGGGGTTGGTTGGGCTGTTGATCTTGTGATGTGTTCATTGTTAGGAGCTGATATGTTTGATTGTGTTTATCCCACAAGAACAGCTAGGTATTATTTAAACAAATTTTTATTATAAAACATTTTTTATTATAGATTTGGTACGGCTCTTATTCGCGATGGCGGTGAACTCCATCTAACTAGAAATGAATTTAAAAATGACTTTTCTCCTATTGAAAAAGATTGCACATGTACCACCTGTAAAGATTATACTCGTGCTTACTTGTATTCAACTATAAATAAGGTAAACAAACCGTTTTTGTTATTTTAAATTTTTTATGAAAAAATATTTATAGGAAAGTATTGCATGTCACCTTATAACTATACATAATTTACACCATCATCTAACTTTAATGAGTGATCTAAGACTAGCGATGATGGAGGAACGTATTCCAATATGGGTAGAAGAATTCTTAACTAGAATATATAAAAACAAAGAAATACCAAAGTGGGTGTTTGAAGTTTTGGATTACTTAAAAATAAATACTAATTTAAAGAATAATTAAACAAATTTAGTTAAATACTTTTTTTTTGTTATTTGTTGTTATTGTTATTAAAAGTTTTTTTTTTATTTACAATACTATCTTTCTGCAACATTATTCCAGCGTTATGTTACACAGGGTCTTACAACGAAAATAATCAAAATTAGAGCGCAAATCATTTTATTCTTTTAATTATATTTTCCCTTTATTTTAAAAGGTAATAATGGCTAATAGAATAATTATTGAAGATGTTACATTTCATGACAACCCTTCTAAATTTACTGATCAGATAAAATTATCCATAAAGTTTCAAACGGTAGAGAATATAGAACCAGGTATGTTTAACAGCTGAAACGTTGCATATTAATTTTACAGGTACTAAGTTTGAGTTAGTATATGTTGGAGATCCATCCTCAAGAAATTATGATCAGTCGCTGGATACAATAGAGTTTGAAGATATACCTGTTGGTATTCATACAGTTACATTAGAAGTTAATCATCCTGATGTGAATAAAATTCCACCTAAAGATCTTGTTGGAGCAACAGCCATAATATTAGATTGTTATTACAAAAATCAACTTTTTTCGCAAACTTCGTGGTTTGTGAGTGTTGAATATACGGATCCAGACCTTGTTGAAAACCCTCCATTAACTCCTGTTATTGAAAAATTATCGAGAACTATTGATACTGATGACCCTAGGACATGTCTTCATACAATAAAATGGAGTGAGGTTGATGACTTATTGGTTATCCCAAATGTTCCAACAAAACCTGAATCTGGTGAAGATGATGAAATCGTTTTTTCTGCTGCTGATTTTACTGAAGATGAATTAAAAAAATTAGAAAATGAAGCTGAATTTTATGAATCTTCTGATGAGGATGATGAGTCTATTGATCTCAGCGACGAAGACATTTTGGATGAGGAAGAAGAAATTGGAAATACAACCATAGATGAAAATGAAGAAGATGAAACTCCTATGGAAATGTAAAAGTAGTTTAATACTTCTTATGTTTTTTTTATACATTTTACACTTAATTTTGTTAATAATAACTGACGTTTTATTTTTATTTAAATATTTAATGTTATATATGGTTGCGGGAGATTTTTGTTTTTAAAATAAAAATATTCAAAATATGTGGCTGTCACAAAGTCTAATTACGGAGAATATTATCTAATATTTGGAAGGTCAAATATCGTAATACTAGAAGAATAGTTAAAGTATCACTTCTCCACAAATGTTGGTGTATGCCGCCATATTTCAAGTGTCATTGTATTATCTTTTTACTATTGTTGTCTTCTGTATTACTTTTTTTTTTAGATGAATGGAATTATTATTGATGGTAGTGCTTCGAGTTTACAAGAAGTTCGAAAGTTGTCTAATTCATTACTAGTTTCCGACAAAGAAACTGTACTAGAGTTAAAGAAAAAATGCAATGAAAAATTTCATTCAAGATATCCTTCTTCATCTACCACTGAAGGAATGGTAAGAAGAATGTTTCAGTTGTTAGATCCATTTACTGATATTAATGAAAAAATGTGCAAGAAAAATGAATTAAAAGAATGTTTAGCTATTTATCCTAAGGAATCGAGAGAATATATTATCGATAGTCTAACTCCAGCATTTTTTATCTACAAAGATTATGAAAATAGAAGTCAAACTTTAAGAGTACCAGAAATACAGTATTTTTTGAAAAAGAAATATGAAAAAAAAGCTTTATATACAAAATTGGTGATGTATGATTGTGGTATGACAGGATACATACTAAAAGATGATATGAAAAAATACTGTCGTGATGTGTTATCAACATACGATGGTGATTATTTTACTTTTCAAGATGAAAGTTTTCTTGACGAATGTGTAGATCACGCCATAATGAAAATAGAATTTTTTGATATTGACAAGAGTAATAATAAATATGAAATAAGAAAATTATTGCTTAGTCCAAGAATAGATGAATTTGAAAATGTTTTACAAATTCCTGTTGGTGTTAGCTCAAATTGGTATGCTCCAGCAAAAGTTGTTGGTTTTAAAAACACATTCTCAAGTTTGGATTTTGAAGATAAAGGATATCTAACTTTGGAGGAATTTAAACGTTTGGATGTTAATTATTCTGAATTGTTCTACGAAAGGGTTTACCAAATTTTTACAGAGGGTAGTGGTACTTTTTCTTTGTCAAATTTCAAAAAATTATTCTTAATACTCGAGAATCGTCATGAATATCGCGCACAAAAAGTATTTTTTAAACTTTTGGATGTTAATGAGGATGGCTTTATTTGTATGGATGATATTTCAAAGTGGTTTACATCATTAAAAAAACTATTTACTATGAACACAGAAGAAGATTTTCCTGACGAACTTGACTTTGTTAATCAAATATTTGATTTTCTTCTCATTCCACCATTTGAATGTCAAAAGTAAGTTAAAAATACAGTTTTTTATTTATTTTTTAGGATTTCTTTCGATGACATTTACAAATCTCGTAAAGGAGAACAGTTTTATGGAATGTTAATAAATTGTTTACTATACTTAACATTTGAAAATCCAGAAGAACCATCAGAGGAAGCTCCAAGTAATGCATAAAGAATTTAGGTACTATTCAGTTTTGGTAGAACCTTTTATGAGTTAAAATATATAAATAAATCTTTTTATTTCTAACATGTTTATCTTTAATATTAATATTTTTCAAGGTAAATAGTTTTTTAAAACACAAAAAAAAAAGAGTTTTTATGGGTAATTTTTCACAAATAAGAATTTTTTATTTAATAATTTTTTAATATTTTAAAATATTCAAATAACTAATGTATTGTATGAAGAAGATTAATTTCTAAAGTTTTTATAAATAATGTTAGGATTATTTTATTCAGTTTGCATCAATTTTAGTGTATGCAATTATCAAGAAGTATATTTTTTAGATACCGTTAAATTATAAATTTACTTAAAACATAATTATGTACTTTAAAATATTATACAAAGTAACTATGTTTAAAATTTTGTTTTTTTTTAATATATTTAACAAAAGTAAGAATGCGATATTGATAAAAAAAATTAAACTAATGATTAATAAGAATATGTTGCTTTATTATTTTTCAAAATTACTTATTTTTTTTAGAATATTAAAAAAGTGGATTAAGAAATATAATGAAATGTTAAAATAATATTAACAAGTATTTGTAAAATACTTTATAAAAACATTAAAAATGGATTCAAAATTTTTTGTATATGATATTTAGTTTGAGAAGTATTTCAAAATCCTATTGTATTATTATTATAACATAATCAATTTGTTCTTCGCACAAGAATATTTTTAATAGTTAAACTTTAATTGTTGTATACTTTTTGTGATTATATTGTTTATATTTACTTTAATTTGAATTAATATTTGTTTGTACTATAATAATATTTTTTAGGTATAATAGAGTTCTGCCAAAAACATTAACAAGTCAATTTATAACATAAATTTTTAAGTATTAAAAAATACTAATATTTTCAATTTATTACTAATTTTTACATCTATATTTCATAAATTTTCAAAATACACAACAAATTTTGACAAACTTTAATGTAAATATTTAGCATTATTATATTTCTAGCCTTATCATTAAATTTCCCTCATCTCTTAGAACGAAGTATTTTGGAGTGTTGGCAATAAAATATAAATTTGAAATACTCATTACTTATAACGGAATTGGTAGTAAGAGTAACTTTTAAATTTATTTTTAATTAATTTTTTTTTCAATATTAAAAAATTGATAGATTAAAGTAATGCGTAAGTTTTATTAATAATATTAAAAAATAATATATATTTTAGTTCCAGATAATTCAATTTCTGAGAAGTTAATTGAAATAGAAAAAAAAGTTCAAACAAAAATTTTTGGTGGACAATGTATTGATAAAATAAATGGAATAAATAATATAATTTCCGATGATGATCACAGACATATTTTAAAAGAAGAAGAGGAAGATAAAAAATTATTAGAAGAGGCAGAAAAATTTGATAATGTATTTTGTTTTCAATCTTCTCCTGATTACATAACTGGTGGTATCTTAAGAGACTACCAAATTCGAGGTTTAAATTGGTTAATATCACTTGAAGAAAATAATATTAATGGAATATTAGCTGATGAAATGGGGTTAGGTAAAACTTTACAAACTATTTCATTACTTGGTTATATGAAACATTTCAAAGGTTATAATGGGCCTTTTTTAATTATTCTTCCTAAAAGTACTATAGCTAATTGGGAAAATGAATTTTATAAATGGTGTCCATCATTAAAAACTGTTGTCTTAAAAGGGACAGCTGAAGAAAGAAATATTATAATAAAAGATTATATTTTAACATCAAAATTTGAAGTACTCTTAACAAATTATGAACTTATTATGAAAAATATGAATATTTTACAAAAATTTACTTGGAGGTATATAGTAATAGATGAAGGTCATAGAATTAAAAATGATAAATCAAAATTATCAGAATGTGTTAGAAAATTAAAGTCAACAAATCGTCTTTTAATTACCGGAACACCATTACAGAATGACTTGCATGAGTTATGGAGTTTACTTAATTTTTTAATGCCAGAACATTTTTCTGATTCTGAAGCATTTGATTCATTATTTTCAACTGAAAATTGTTTATCTAACAATGAAGAAATTGTTTTAAAATTACATAAAATATTAAAACCATTTCTTTTGAGAAGAATTAAATCTGATGTAGAAACAACATTACTACCAAAAAAAGAATTAAAAGTTTATGTTGGACTTTCGGAAATGCAAAGAAAATATTATCAAAATATTTTAACAAAAAATTTAGAAGTTATTACAGCTCAAGGAAAAAAAGAAAAATCTCGTCTTATGAATATAATAATGCATCTTAGAAAATGTTGTAATCATCCATACCTATTTGATGGTGCTGAACCAGGACCACCATTTTTTACAGGACCACATCTTATATATAATTCTGGAAAAATGGTTTTGTTAGATAAATTACTTAGTAAATTAAAAGAACAAGGTAGTAGAGTTTTAATATTTTCACAAATGGCCAGAATGCTTGATATTTTATCTGATTATTGTTGGATGAAAAAATATGATTATTGTCGTTTAGATGGGCAGACAAGTTATGAAGATCGAGAAAAAAATATTAGATCATTTAATGAACCAGGAAGTGAAAAATTTATTTTTTTATTAACTACAAGAGCTGGTGGTTTGGGAATTAATTTAACAACTGCTGATGTTGTAATTTTATATGATTCTGATTGGAATCCACAAATGGATTTACAAGCTATGGATAGAGCTCATAGAATAGGGCAAACAAAACAAGTAAAAGTCTTTCGTTTAGTTACGCAAAATTCTGTTGAAGAAAGAATACAAAAAGCTTCAGAAAAAAAACTTATACTTGATTCTATTGTTATACAACAAGGTAGAGGTTCGCATTCTAAGAAAGGTTTATCTGGTGATGATATGTTAAATGCTATTAGATATGATTGTAATAGAATTATGACTGGTGATGCTGATTCTATAACCGATGAAGATATAGATACAATTTTAAATAAAGCTGAAAAAGAAACTAATGATTTTAATGAAGAATTAAAAAAAGTAAAAGAAAATAGTTTACGATATTTTTCAATGGATACAACCAGTTCATCAGATAATTTGTATAATTTTGAAGGTACAGATTTTTCCTCAAAAAAAAATACAGATGAATTTTTTTTTGAAATGCCAAAAAGAGAAAGAAAAAATAATATATATGCAAGTATTAAAAATACAATAAAAAAAGAAAAAGAAAATAAATTTGAAATATCGATGCCAAAACAAGTACAATTAAAAGATTATCAATTTTATCCTTCTCAATTAATAGATATACAAGAACGTGAAATGAATTATTATAAACAAGTAAAAGGTATTCCTGCAGAGGTACCTTGTAAAAATGATAATAAAAGTAAAAAAGAAATAGCAAAAATTAGAAAAGAATTACAAAAAAAGATAGATAATGCATTACCACTAACAATTGAAGAACAAGCTTTAAAAAAAGAACTAATAAAACAAGGTTTTAGTAATTGGGGAAAAAAAGAATTTAATAATTTTGTAAAAGCATGTGAAAAATATGGTAGAGATGAATATGAAGCAATAGCTTCTGAAATAGGAACAAAAACATGTGAAGAAGTTGTAGAATATTCAAAAGTATTTTTTTTACGTTACAAAGAACTTCAGGAAGGAAACAAAATCATGGAACAAATAGAGAAAGGTGAAAGAGCCATTGAAAGGAGGATAAAAAATTTGAAAGCTTTAGAGTTACGTGTATCAAAATGTAAATCACCATACTATCAATTTCGTATTAATTATCTTTCAGGAAAAAGTAGAACATGGAATGAAGACCAAGATAGATTTATACTGTTAAAATTTCTTGAATATGGTGGTGAGGGAGAGGATGTATATAATAAAATTTACCGAGATATTGCTGATAGTAATGATTTTATTTTTGATTATTTTTTATTATCTAAAAGTACTACAGAAATACAAAAAAGAATACATTCATTACTAAGACTTATTGATATTGACATGAATGGCAAAAAAAATGACGACAATGATTCTTCAAACAGTAAAGAAAAAAGAAGTAGAAAAAGAAAACTTTCTGAAAGTACTGTTGACTAAAAGAAAGAAATTAAATATTTCTTTTAATTGTTGATTTTGTAAAAAGATTTTTGTATATGGAAAAAAATAAAACTCCTAATATTGTTAACTTTTTTAAATTAATAATAGTGTAAGTTTAATCTTACATTTATTTCTTAATGATACTTTATATTTAGTCATTCTAAAAGACAAATATTTTTTAGATTTCTAAAAACATATATTATATTTCTATTAAAATATGAACTATTTATAAATTGCCAAAATATTAAACTATTCTTAAATAGTGAAAATTTAAACTTGTAAATTATGATAAATGTATAATTGTTATTTTAAATGTTATTATTTTTAATAAAAATTTTTAATATAAAATATCATGATTATAAATTTAATTTTTTTTTTAAAAAAAAGTTTCAAATAACTTCTTGGACAAATATAGTTTTACTATAAAAAATATCTCTTATATTGATATTCTGCTTACTTTTAATAAAAAAATTGTAATCATTTTATCATATTATTTTTTTTATTGTGTTTTTATTAAATATGATTACTAGACGTCAAAGAAAAAGTAGATCTGTTGGACCTGGTCTAAAATTTAATCGTTTAGTACCAAAAAAACAGTAAGTATACTTATATAAGAAAATTACTTTTTTTTTCAAGATCATTGGATAACATTAATACTGGAAAATATCGAAAACGAGTTGCCTTAAGTAAGAAAAATTGTACAGAGGATTTGCAAAGAATTGCGGGATGTTTTGAAGAAATGATAGATGTTTTCAACAATGAAGTTATTATTAATGAAGGAAATCAACTTGAGCCTGAAAATATCCAAATTCCAGATGATAAATTAAAACTTATTAATGATTTTGAAGCAAGAATTTTAATGGATTCTATAAATTGTAAACTTAGTCAAGAGATACAAGGTTTAAAAGAATTAGAAAAAATGATTAATGGTGGAAAAGAAATTCTTAATCTTGATAGACGAATCAATGATGCATTAGAGTTTGAAAAGTCATATAACCAGAAATTAAAAGATTTAACTATTCGTGAAGCACAAACTAAAAACGAAATAGATCGTTTGACGGAACATTATGATACCATTATGAAATTTACTGAAGAATCCGTTACTCCAGTATTAAATAAAATTAGTCACCGTGAAGATCTTCTCTCTAAAGCTAGTGAGAAAATAAAAGAAATTGAAGATGCTATAAATCAATTGACAATGTCAACTATTTAGAAACTTTTTAAATTATATATTTATTAAATATATATATTTCTGTATTTGTAACTTTTAAATATTACTACATATATTGTGGTTAATTTCAAATAGTAACTTATTAAAAAATTTATTGTTTTAATACAACTCTATTTTTACTGACTATTTTTTTTTCTAAATTTTAACTATTATTTTACTATCAAAAAGATTTCTTTTAAAAAAATATTCTTAAGCATAGATAAAAAAAATCTAGTACATTAGATTTTTCCCTATTTTTTATTTTATCTGGAACGATTTATTTTTTTTTATCTTTTATTGTTAATTTGATATTTACATATCATATTAAATAGTTAATTCATATTTCAATGAAATTTGAATAAATATACTTTATACATTTAGGATTAATATTATTTAAGCATTTTTCATTTGATCTTAATAAACTACACAAGTTTCAAATTACTTGAAAAAAAAGCATAAATTTCAAAAATTTAATTTTAATATTTATTCGGAAGTAATGAACTTTCTAAAAAATCTGGGTAATATACTTCCATCAATGAAGAACAATAAAAATAAGAAGAAATTAACAGAAAAAGATTTTAGTGTTTTTACAAAAGCAATATATGAAGAAAGAAAACGTCGTAAAAAAAGATATCAAGAAGAGGAAAGGAGAAAAATTAGACATGGAAAACATCAAAAATCTAAAAGACGTTTTAACAAAGATAAAGGACCAGCAAAAAATTCTTATGTTCCTAGTAATTTAGAAAGTAAAGATAATTTAGCATCTCCATTTCTAAATCCACCAAATGCACTTCTTCAACTTTGTAAAGAAAAAGTTTTAGAAACAAAAGTAGATAATGCATGTACAAAAAATATCCCTGAAAATGATACTTCTAGTGTTAATAAGGTTAACAATAATAGCTTAAGAGAAAAAAAACATTATATACCATCTAATGATAAAATTGTATCACAATATTGTAACGTTGCTCTTACAAAATCTTCAAATGTTAATGTAGCAGTTCATGAAACATATCGTAACAATAAACCATTAGTGTGTAATGATCCAAAAAAAAGCAATAAAAAACCTAATGAATTACCAAAAGAAAAAAATTTAAAATTACCTCCAAAATTATTATCCAATGATACAAATAAAAAAAAGAAAAATTTTGATAGTCTTGGTGCAACTAATACTGCTCCTACTTGCAAAACGATAGATATAGTTCATCCATATGCTATTTTAAATGTTAAGAATGATGTTTTCAATAGTAAACTGACATATTTACACAAAGAAAATAATAATAATAACTGGAATGTTTATGATATTAATGGTATACCATTTTGGGCACCAAAATTAGAAAATGATGATGACAATACAGATGACACAACACCAGATTCAATTCCTTTAGATTCTTCATCATTAATAGATATTGAACAAGGAAAGTTAGAATTACCTGAATGTATAGAAGAACCACAAGACTTGAATCCATTTCAACCATTAAGAGTAATGATAAATAGAAATTCTAAATATTTTGAAAATAAACTTCTTTGTCTTATAACATTACGTTCAATGGCTGCACTTCATTTAAAAGATATGCCAAGTAAAACAGATACATCTACACTTCAAAGTATAAGATCTCCTAATGTTGTTATAACAGATAATCGTGAATGTGTCTCCTATTCAAAGTGGGTTCCAAAATCTACTTTTAAATGTAAATATACTGGTGAAATTTGGCCTGTTAAACATGTAAGTAATGAAGAAAAAAATTAAAATAATAATATCTACAAATAATTTACTAATAATCTCAACAAAATATTTTATACATTTATGTTGTAAATCTTTGAAAAATAAAATGATATTTTATTAATTAATCGTTCATTAAGATTTATTTAAAAAAATTACATCAATATTTGAATATAATAAAATAATGAGAAAATTAAAGGTAAATATTATGTGAATAATATGTATTTTCAAAGTTTAAAATATTTTCATCTTTTAAAATATTTAAAGAATTATAAAAAAAATTATTTCCTTGATTATTAATTATATCATTGATTGAAGAAAATGATTCACAATTATCTTTATTATTTTTTTTAAATGTTCCATTAAATACAATTAATTCACTTAATTGTGTTCCATTATTATAATTATTCTTCTTTCTAATCACTGAAAATATAAACTTTCTTATTTCATGTTCTGCTAAATTTAATCTAAATTCTACAATATCTAAATTGTCTTCAGCAAGAATAAGAACATGTAATGGTTCATTTAAATGATTTTGGACAATCTTCTGTGGATTAATATTACTTAATTCACTATTTTTAATTGATCCTTTACCTCTAATTCTAATTTTACAACCAGTCATAGCTTCTAATTTTCTTACAGTTAATCCTTTTGGTCCTAAAATTCTACCAACAATGTTACATTTTGGAAATTGATTAACAGGAATAAAAATTTTTCTCCATTTAATTTCCCTGGTAGAATTTAATGATTGTGGATTTAAAAAAGAATTGTAATGATTAACATTAAAAGATGACTTTATGTTATCAATTTGAATTTTTAATAATTTTAACGTTTCTGGAATAATACAAGAAATACCAGATGATGTTAAAAAATTGTTTTCATTTGTAAGAGTTATATAATAATCATTAGCAATATCTTTACAATTTTTTATTAAATCATTTGTATATGTATATTGCATAATTTTGTTATTCTATAACAATTTATTAGTTAAAAAATTAAATTAAAACTTACCAAATTATTGCTATTTTTTGGTAAAGAATTAAAATAATTATTTAAAAAAACATTATCCATGTTGTTGAAAAAGTAATCAGTCTGTGACATCATTGCACTAGTTAAATTTTATAGTTAAAAAAATGAATATGTAGTTAAATTGAGTTTTATACTTGTAGAAAAAAAATTAATATGTTATATAAATTTCACAGTGTTAATTTCTATCAATTTTGAACTTTAGTGTTAAATATCTATCAAATTTACCAGTAAGATAGTTAACGTAAAACGAAAAAAAAATTTTTTAATGATCATTAATCATGATGTACTTCTTGTTTTATATCATATTTAGTGTTTTACGGAATAAAGTATATTATAAGTTTCCTAGTTTCACATATCCTTTTTTTTAGTCTTTCCATGTGAATATGTTTTCAAATCATTTGTAAAGAAATATATTTACAAAGTAAAATATTTATATATTCTGTTTAAAAAATTTTCTAAATGATTATAAACAACTTCTGATATCTTTTTAATATAAAAAACACAGACAACATTTTTATAAATCAATTGAATAGTATCATAAATGATAGATCTTAATTATACAGTAATTTTAAATCTTACTGTATACTTATTAATAATGGAAAATTATTAATATAATTTTTAGTTTTTTTTTTCTTGTTATTTTTACAATATTATTGTTGTTAATATTATAATATAAAATTTATTTGTTTTTTTTTTAATTTTTAAATAAATAAACATTTTAATGAATATCAATTTTAAATAAAAAATTTATATGTACGCAACATTACAATTTTTTAGAAGTAATAAAAAATTCGAGACAATTTTATGTATCAAATAATTGGTCAAAAATTATTAATAAAACAAAAACTAAAGTTGTTATGCTAAAAAATTTCGTAAATTTACACTTCAGAACAATACTTTTAAAAATTTAATTTCTTATTATACAGTATAAATAATACTACTTTTATTGTAGTATCAATTATATAAATAAATTTAAATCAACTTCAAAAAAATTTGTGTTAATAGAAAGATATACAACTAAAACAAACGACCAATAAAAATCAAAAAATAACCTTAACTATGATAAAATAAAAAAAAAGTTTACCATATCTTATCATATAAAATATATTTTTATTTTTTGGGGTAGTGTCTTTTAAACGGTTCTAGTTGTTTTTTTTTGCTATTTTGATCTTTAAAATATTTAAATTTTTGGAAAATAAATTTTTACAATGGTTAAAAAGATAAGTATAATAAAGGAACATGGAAGAATTTTTAAATTGTCTAAAACAACTAAAAAAAAAGAAAATTCACCAATATTAAAACAAAAAATCATAAACAATAATGGTATGTTTTTATTTTTTTTTAAAATTATATACAAAAATACTTTAGTCCAAAGTTTGCATACAACAAAAGATGGAGATAAAAAAATTTTACCTGCAGAAATTGTTGGAAATGACGATTTTTTAATGTCACAAATAATAAGAATGATTCCAAACTCTAAGGAAAGAGCGAATTTAAGATTAACTTCTAAACGCCTTAATATTTTATGTAATTCTAAACTAAATAATAAACCATTTCAAAAATTTTTAACTAGAGAAAATTCAAATGGATTTGAGTGGGAAATATTTAATCGAAAGAATGTTCATACTTTTGTAGAAGTTGTTGGAGATACATTAGCTATTAGAGTCCCACATTGTAACTCGAATGTTTTAGCATATTTGGAAAAACGTCGAGAAATGATCGAGTTTCATAGATTTAAGATAAAAAAACTGGAAGTAGAAAATATTCATGATGGTTGTTTAAATTTTTTTAAAAAGTTAGATTGTTTTGAAAATGTTGAAATGGTTACTTTTCATCCTGTAAATGCATCTACTTTAGTTTTGAAATTTTTTGAATGCTGTTCAAATTTAAAACCAAGTATTGTAAGATTTGCTTGGTTATATTTAAGCCGAATTATTTTTCATCCAACATATGGAAATGTTGATTTTGATAAATTGTTTCCGAAATCTGTAAAAACTATACAAATTGATTGCAATTTATATGCAATACAGTGGTTGTTTAAATTATCAGATCATATACCTAATATGTATTTTGATACACTAATACTTGGTGATGGATTTTATAATGGACTAAATATATTATCAGGAATTAGAGAAAAATCACTGAAACTTATGAGATGTTTCCAAAATGTAGAAATTAAATTTAATGAGGAACTTGAGTATGATGTTACTTCAAGCCTTTTAGGAAATTTATCACTATTTGAAATTGATGGTGGAACAAAGTTATCTTATGATGTTATGATTACTCTTCATAAATTTCGATATGTTCGTTTTAATCCATTACATGATGAACTGATGCCAGAGGATATTGATATTAGATTAGCTGCATATAATATTTTAAACATACATCATTTTCGTGTACAATGTGACTCAAGTTGGACAAAACCTTCGAAATTTTATATAAATCCCTTCCCAAAACTTTTTGAAATGATGCGTAATTTGACAACATTAGAATTGTCAATGAGAATTTTTCGTTCAACAGATGAATTTAAAGTTCTTGTTAAAAAATTAAGTATAAATATAAAGAATGTAAAACTTTCCCAATGTGAAAAACTAAAAAGTGCTTGTATTGAATCATTAGCTGATGCATGCAAACAGATAACCTATCTTTCATTGGAGCATGTTAAATCAAATGCTATTTCAATCAAAAAAACTATTTCTGTTTTTAAAAATTTAAAAGGATTTTCAATATTTTTTCTATATCACAATAAAAATATTGATTCATTTAATGATCTGATAAAAATAAATGATACTAATGGTGTAGCTACACTAAACTGGCCAGAATTAGATTTTCTACAGGTAGTATTTAATTCTCCAAGAGTAAAAGTTAAGAAACTTATTGAACAAATTGAAAAAAATACACCAAGAAAATGTGGTGAATTTATTATAAAATATCATTCAAAAAAAAGTTTTTGTTCCAGTGAAGTGTTGGAAATTTTAATTCAAAAATCATCCAAATACTATTGCAAATTTATTGGATTATTTTCTACACCAGTTTGGATTAAAGATTAAACCATGATATTTCTTTCCAATTTATTAATTGTTATATTATATTACGGGAAAAAGTTTTATTAATAATGTTATGTTACTTTTATATTATACTTTTTTTTTTTAATATTCCTAGTGTCAAAAAAGCACCAGCAAAATAGAGATTTAGTAAGAATATTAGTTAAAATTTATTGAAAAAATGTATTTTCATGATTTCTACATTTTAATTTTGTTTAGTGTTTTTTAATAATATTACTCTGTAGCTTTAAATTTTCAAGATGTTTAAAATCTAAAACGTAAAAATTAATCTTCCTAATAAATTTCCGTACTTTTAGGAATTTATTTGCTTGTGATATAATTTATTTCTTAAAAGAATTTTAAAACTACATTTATTATCATATCACATAATTTAAAACTTTATGTCAGTTAAACTAAACTCAAAAAATATATCGTAAAGAAAAGTTTTAAAATCATTAGTTAATTTTTAAAGTTCCTAGTTGTATCAGGAAAGTCAATTTTTATTAAAAAATATTCCCCAATTTTGCCCTCAACTTTGAATACTTATAACTCTTGAAGCTTCAATTTTCGAATATTGTTTCTTATATTCAAAATTCATACCATTTCCAGGGCTATCGAATGAATATAGTGGCATATTAAAATTCCAAAAAAAGTAGTTTATTTTTGGTCACAGTTTTGGAAGTAAAATCAGAAATCTAGAAAATTTTCAGCCAATTTTTATATTTCTGAAAATAACAATGTTATAGCTCTGAAAATTTATATTCTAGACCTACTTTTGAATAGAAATCGAATGAAACTAATCCCGTTTTATTAGGATAAGTATTTGCTGAGATATTGAAAAGTGGGGAACAAAGAATATTTTAGAAAAATTTCCGCCTTTGGTCATATCTCGCTTCATAATGTAGATAAATACAAGCAGATTTCTGCAATCGTCTTCAAATGAGTTTTCAAATGGGGTCTACCTTCAAAATTTTTTTATACCTTTAACCGCTTTCGAGATATAAAAAAATGGTGACAATAGATTACGCGCGAAAAAGTACCAAATTTCATATCTCAAGAACCATTGAAAATAAAAAAATGTTTTCAACGTAGAGTATACCTTAAATTACAAAAGAAGCACAGCGCATCAGGTTTCATGATTCTGTGACTTCATTAACGTGAGTTATCGCTAGATTCTTAAAACTTTTTTTTTAACTTATTTCTTATCATATCTTTATTTCTAGAAGTCCTATGAAGATGTTAATAGGCTTAATGAATTTCTCGTAAAAAACTGATCTAGAAAAAATTATTTATTTTAAAAATTTACAATATTTTTATAAAAATCATGATTTAAAAAAAAATTCCACAATTTTGCCCCTCAACTTTGAATCCTTATAACTCCTGAAGTTTTAATTTTAGAATATTGTTGATTATATTCAAAATTTATCCCATTTCAAGGGCTATCGAATGAATATAGTGGCATATTAAAATTCCAAAAAAAGTTGTTTATTTTTGGTCACATTTTTAGAGGTAAAGTCGGAAATCTAGAATATTTTCAGCCAATTTTTATATCTCTGAAAGTATTTATGATATAGCTATGAAAATTAATATTCTAGATCTTCTTTTGAATAGAAATCGAATGAAAGTGGTCGCATCTTCATAGGATCAGTATTTCCTGAGATACTGAAAAGTCGGGAACAATGAATATTTTTGAAAAATTTCCGCCTTTGGTCATATCTCGCTTCATAATGTAGATAAATACAAGCAGATTTCTGCAACCGTCTTCAAATGAGTTTTCAAATGGGGTCCACCTTCAAAATTTTTTTATATCTTAAAGCATTTTCGAGATATAAAAAAATGGTGACAATAGATTACGCGCGAAAAAGTACCAAATTTCATATCTTAAGAATCATTGAAAATAAAAAAATGTTTTCAACGTAGAGTATACCTTAAATTACAAAAGAAGCACAGCGCATCCAATTTCATAGAATTGTGACTTCATTAACATGAGTTATCGCTAGATTCTTAAAACTTTTTTTTGAACTTATTTCTTATCATATCTTCATTTTTAGAAGTCCTATAAAAATAAAAATAGCAGCAATGAATTTCTCGTAAAAAAATGATCTAGAAAAAAGTATTTATTTTTAAAATTTATAACATTATCATAGAAATCATCATTTACAAAAAAATATTCCCCAATTTCGCCCCTCAACTTTGAATCCTTATAACTCATGAAATTTTAATTTTAGAATATTGTTGATTATATTCAAAATTCATCCCATTTCAAGGGCTATCGAATGAATATAGTCGCATCTTCAAATTCCAAAAAAAGTTGTTTAATTTTGGTCACATTTTTAGAGGTGAAGTCGGAAATCTAGAATATTTTCAGCCAATTTTTATATCTCTGAAAAAAATAATGTTACAGCTATGAAAATTAATATTCTAGACCTACTTTTAAATAGAAATCGAATGAAACTAGTCCCATATTCATAGGATGATTATTTGCTAAGATACTGAAAAGTCGGGAACAATGAATATTTTTGAAAAATTTCCGCCCTTGATCATATCTCGCTTCAAAATAAAGATAAATACAAGCAGATTTCGGCAATCGACTTTAAATAAGTTTTCATATGGGGTCTACATTCAAAATATTTTTATACCTTTAATCATTTTCGAGATATAAAAAAAGGATGACAATGGATTACGCGCGAAAAAGTACCAAGCACATTATTTCAAGAAGGGTTAAAAATTTTAAAATCTTTTCAACGTAGGGTATACCTTAAATTATGAAAGAAGCACAGCGCATCAAGTTTCATGCTTCTGTGACTTTATTAACATGAGTTATCACTAGATTCTTAAAACTTTTTTTTAAACTTATTTCTTATCATATCTTTAATTCTAGAAGTCATATGAAGATGTGAATAGGCTTAATGAATTTCTCGTAAAAAGCTGATCTAGAAAAAAGTATTTATTTTTAAAATTTATAACATTATCATAGAAATCGTCATTTACAAAAAAATATTCCCCAATTTCGCTTTTTAACTTTGAATCTTTATATCTCCTGAAGTTTCAATTTTCGAATATTGTTGATTATATTCAAAATTTATCCCATTTCAAGGGCTATCGAATGAATATAGTGGCATATTAAAATTCCAAAAAAAGTTGTTTATTTTTGGTCACATTTTTAGAGGTAAAGTCGGAAATCTAGAATATTTTCAGCCACTTTCTGAATCTCTGAAAATAATGATGCTATAGCTATGAAAATTATTTATCTAGCCCAACTTTTGAATAGAAATCGAATGAAGCTAGTTCTATTTTTATAGGATAAGTATTTTCCGAGATACTGAAAAATCGGGAACACTAAATATTTCAGAAGATTTTCCGTTTTTGGTCATATCTCGCTTCATAATGGAGATAAATGCAAGCAGATTTTTACAATTGACTTCTTATAAATTTTTATATGAGTTCACCTTTTAAAATATTTTTATATTAATTATTTAGATGTTTAAAAATGTTTTTTAAATACTTTCCTGGTTTTTTGTAATCTTCGTAATTTTATCCCCTAGAAATGTTAGTGAATAGTTTAAAATTGAAAAATAATTTTAATATTTTAAGCTTTTTTTTATATAACGTTATTTTTTACCAGTAAAGTTTCTGGCTAAAATTTAACGTATAATAATAGAATTCGTTTCATCTAATTTATCCTTGAAAAGTGGTTTATTACAAAAATTTTCTATGATAACATCAACATTGTTTTTTCCAAAATTTATTTAATCATTTATACACATTTTAGGTTTTTGCTTGATTTTTTGTATATTTTTTTCCATTCAAATATTTTAACAACAAACTATTGATTAAATTTTATAATATATTTGTATAATTTATTTATTAACATAATTGTTAATTTTAGTATGTTGTAGTAAAACTAAAATTTAGTATTAAATGAATTATTAATTGATACAATACAAATGTTTTTGATATTTTAAGTAATAAAGTCTAAATTTGAATTTCATTTATTAATTTTCAAAATACAATAATGATATCAATTACCTATAAAATAAAATCACTAATATTAAAAGATGTTGTTATATGACAGCTTTTCTGGTACAATAGAATCTTCTTTTTTTAAGATTTCAATAAGAACTTTATTAAAATGTGAATGTATATGTGATGCTTTATTATGTTTATGTAACATTTTATTTGCTTCATTGGCACTTAATATAAAAATCATGTACGGAATTTCTTTGTTATTTAGATTAACACTTAGTATACTATGTTTGCTGAATAAAAAAAAATTTTATATAATTTTACATCAATTTCTTGAGGTAATTTTTACTCCATGAAGTAATACTATTTTTAGATGTTTAATATCAATTTTTGTCTTTTTGCAATTTTTAGTGACAAGTTTCTATTAACAAAACTTATATTCAATTGTTGTGATATTTTTTTGTCATTATTAAAATTATCATTTGATGAAAAAGTAAAAAGCTATTATAGTAATAGTATACCAGGGATAATGTGTGTTTCAAAGAGTGTAATATTAAAATATGATAAAACAAAAGAAAGTTATGTTTAGAAATTTTTTATTTTAATTATAAAGTTTTAAAAAGTAATTCAATTTTTAAAATAAAATTTTTTTTATAAAACATTACTTTATAATTGTGTCTTATCATTTATAAATATCTATTTTTATCCTATGTTACAAAAAGTTTTAATAATATTAATGTTTATAGTATTCAAAATTTAAGAAAGTATTTAGTTGGAAGAAATTATTATGGAATGAAAAATTTTTTTGAAAATAAATTGAAGAAAAACATTTTATAATCAAGAATTGTTTCCTGTACTGACTAGATTATAAAAGTCAGTTTCAAGAATGACATCATTTTTTTTTAAAAAATATTTATTGTGCAAAAAATAAAGCTATATATGAAATACTATTTTATTTTTTTAATAAATTAGCATTATTAAGTTATAAAAAAATAGAAAAATTATAGCAAAAAAAAAATCAATTACCATTTTCGGAATTTTCATCTTCATCGGATTGATTGACATTTGAAGAAATATAACTTGGTTTTGTTTTTTTATTCACATTATTAGATAAGGGTGATTTATTGGAATATTTTTCATGTAAAGGTGTACATGCTTCATCACCTAATATATCTTTAAGAACACTTTTGTTAAAATCCCATAAAACTGGAGCCTTTGATGCTCTTGGTTGAATAAGAGGAGCTTCTCCAGTTAATCTAACTCTTTTCAAATTTACAAGTCTCTTATATTCATCAGATCGTATAAAATCAAGTTTTTTTTGTGTTTCTAAGATGGCACTTGGAATATCACAAAGAATTTTTATTTTTCCTCCATTTTCAGCAATAAATTCCAATTCATTAGCAAATGAATGTTTGATAACACCAGACAAAGACGATCTCATAAATATTGAACTCAAATAGTTAGAATCCAACTTACGCTTAAAATGATATTCATAATTCAGTTGAAAACATTGTACACTAACTTCTTTTTCTTCTTTTGGTGCATAAGATAAAAGTTCAAACCATCTAAATTTTTCTTCTATACACCCTTCCTTATCTTCAATACGATCTAATTTCTTTTCAATTCCTATTAATTTTCTTCTCATTGCTTCCATATTAGCTTTTCTTACCGCAACCATTTCATTTCCTAATTTAGACATGTTTTTATCAGATTCATTAAAACGAACAATAAATTTATCTCTGGCTTCATCAAAAACTATATGAAAATAAGGTGTACAATATCTACTTTTCATGAAAGTCAAAAAAGTATATCCAGTCCATTCTCTAAATGTATTGGAACTAATCTTATAATAATTGCAAAAAAATGTCTCATATCGATCAGAAACTAATTCACCTGTTCCTTTAACTACATACGAAAGTGTATATAACATCAAAGCCAATCTATCATAAAATAACTCCTTTGTATGATCACTATATTTATAATATTCTAAAAAATTAAATTTAATAAATTATCTTTAACTTACTTAACAACGTTGAAAAAGGTATATTATAAAAAGAAATTGGTTCATTAAATGATTTGTTAACTACATTTACTTTTTTTAAATCTTCATATGTTATTTCAATATTACTTCTAAAATATATTCCAATATCGTCAAGATCTCTAGTTATAACATTCATTTTTTCAAAATTATTTGTTTTAGAGTTTATCGGTGAATGATTCTCCTTTTTGTCATCTGAAGAATTTTTTCTTGTTGATTTTGTCTTATTATTAGTTTTAAAAATAGAATTTAAATCATCCACAGAATTGTATGTAAAATCACTAATATCCGATTCCTTATCATCATCTTCCTCATCAGAGTTTATTTCTGGACAATTTAAAGCAGATATAACTGCATCATCAATAAGATTAAACATATTACCTTGAGGTATTTTATTATTATCCATAATAATATTTTTAAAATTTTCATTGATTTCATTTTCAACAGTATTATCGTCGGTATTGGAAAAAGAAGGCCAAATATTGTTTTTCGTTGGTTTCTGATAATTTGGTAACGAAAAGCTATATGAAGCTAAACAATTATTTCCAGATACTTTCTTTTTAATGTCAATTTCAATTGAAGACAGGTTACTACTATCACTGAGATCAGGACCATTCAATGTCTTGGTTGACGCATGTACATCACGTTCATTAAATATGAAAGATTGTTCCGAAAAACTAATTGACGATTCAGAACTCTCCGAATCTGGCATACAAGATTCATCGAGATATACTTCTGATACATCTGAATTTGAATCCATAACTTTTATGCTTAATTTCTACAAGTATAAAAACTTTATTAAAAAAAAGTTTAATAGAAATTTAAAACAAAATTGTATCTAAACAAATTTAAACAATTTTTTTTTTCAAAAAATGTATTGTACTAAAAAAATGGTAAACGCGTAAATTTATCACACCCAGGATTTTCTCTTCAAGACAAATTTGTTTTGGATTTGCTGCTTTCCCATAATTTCAAATAAAATTTTGATTGAATTTGCTACTTTTTTTTTAGTATATAGATAAATAAATTTTGCTAAAAACAATTTCTCTACTAGATCAATTTTTTTTTAATTTTTGATTAATTAACTTTTTCAGCATAAAATAATTAAATATTATTATAAATCATCATAAATATTTAAAAATTAATAAAACAATTTAATTTTTAATCTATATATCCATATAACACACAAAAAAAAACTCAGCAAAACAGAGTCAATTTTACCCTGAAAAGAGTTTCCTGAATGTGATAAATTTATATGTAGTTCTGAAAAATTGTTCAAGCAATCTAATAAAAAAAACTTAAAATTTCTGTGTTGTAAAATTTAATTTACACTCATTTAAGAAATACAAAAGAGCTACCAACATTTGTTGAAATGAATAAAAATAACAAAACAAAAAACTAAAGAGTTAGGTCTGAAGAAAATTACTTTGGGACATTAACCTAAAAATCGTAAGGTGAGAAATAAGTAAACATTTTTTCATTGTCATTTAGAATTAACATTGGGTTATTCTGAAATATATATTTATTTTCAAAGAATGTATGTATACATAATGAAATAGAACTTTTTGTCTTATATTACTCAAAAAATGAACTTTTATACGATATTTAATAAAACCATATTCAAACAATTGTTTTTCAATCTTATAAATAATAGTTTACGTACTCTTTATCATATAACAAAAATACTTTAAGAATCATTTAGCAATAATATATAATTTTAATAAAATAATAGTGTTATGATTATCTAATTTAAAGCTACATAAGATTTTTTTAAAAATATTAGAAACTTATATATTATTTCAGTTATCACAAATAAACGGATTACCTGTTAATATCTATTTAAACTTTTCAATAGTACATAGATTCTTAATTTTTTTCACTATTAAAATACTGCTTTATTAGGCTTATGAGAAAAAGTTATAAGTAAATGATGTATAAAAATAAAAAAAAATTTGCTTATATATACAGAGCTTACTTACAATTATTGTATCTATTAATTAGTTATAATATTAAGATTAAATTCTTAATTCTTTGTTGTTTCATTAAAATGCTGCAATAATTTTTGTATTTTAAGTGGCATCAAACTTGAGAAGTGTTTTGTTTCTTGAGGTTAAATAAAATGTTGCTTTCTTAGATTAAATAGTTTTTTTTTATGTATCTTTAAGATACAAAATACTATCTTGTTAATTTTAAAAACTTCAATTTTTTTTCAATTATATTAAAATTGGTTTCAATAATTAAATTATGTCCTGATGAATGAAATGAACAGATAAACTTTTTATAGCACGATTATTATATTTGTTTAGAAGTTTCTGACAATTGTATAAATTTTTAAAAAAAGTTTTGTTTTTATGTATATTGTCTTCATATTTCAATTTAATAATACTTATTATACTTTTAGTGTACTTTATATTTTTGAATGTTAGTATTTCTAAATCTTTAATTCTAACTCTTCTTGATATTTATATTATAAACATATTGTCACATTTTAGATTTTTATAAAATATTAAAGGATTTCTTGTATGAAGGATGGAGCTCTCAAAGTATCTGTTATTAAATGCCTTAATATTTAAGCATTTATCATATTAAACTTTTTGTGTACAATATGAAGATCAAAGATGTCATTAATTCAATGATTAAAACAATACATTTATTTTTTTTATTGTCGTGACCTTCCCAATTCCCCAATAATTATAAAACTAGACTATACTTGAATATTTTAAATCTTTTAATATTAGTTATTTTTTCTTTATCTCTAACGTTCTGGTTTAATAAATTTTTTCTTCTATAGTTTATGTCACATTACAGTAACTCCTGTTTTAATATTTAAACCACAATAAACAATTTTAAAAAGTTTTTTCTTCTTTTGTATTGTTTCTTTCAAAGTAATTTTTTTATATATTTAATTATTGATAATTTATTAGTCTCACTATTTTTCATATAGTTGTTAATAAAGCTTTTTTGTTATCTGAATTGACTTACAATTCGTTTATGCTTTTAATTTTTTTAGTTATAAACACTTTTTCCGAATCTTTATTATTTTTTTAAACTTTAATATATTACTTTTTTTAAAAGATTCTTTAGATAGCTTTCAATAAAAAAAATATTAGAAAAAATAAGCAATTATATCAAATTTATAATTAAAATTTTATTTTAATCTTTTAAAAGTTAACTTGATTATAAAAAATATTATCTATTATACAATCAATAAAAGATAATGCCAAAAATATTTTATTGTTAAAAAAATAAAGTTATCTTTGAATTTCGGTGAATAAAAGTTCATACTGACAACGCCTAAAAAGTAAATATTTTTGTATTAAATCATTAAAATATTTTTATTAAATGTCACTTATCAATTGTTTAAAATTATAAAAAAATTAACTATATTATTTTAAAAATAATAAAAAACTAAAATATTTTTAAAGTAACTAAATAAAAATATATTAATGAATGTTCTTTTTTTTTAGTTACAGATATTTACATTTACTATAGCAAATATTTTATTAAAAAAGTTTTTTACTTTATAAATAATTTTTAAATTTAGTGATGTTATAAATTTATAAAATACCACCTCTCGCATGTAATTTTAAATTTATAATTTTAATTTAAATTGCAATACATTTTTCAATTTATTTCTGATTATAATTTGTCTGCCTAAATTATTACATGGATAAAAATGATTAAGATTTTTTTTAGATAAACATTTTTGCAAAAACATTTTATAAATTAAAACAAGTTTATAACAAAATTTATATTAATTAATTTATGATAACATTATTAAAGCAATATTTATTATTTGATATATTTTATTGTGACAACATTAAAATTTTATTTAATTAATATAATATTTGGTACACTCTCATATATATATTATAGAAATCGATTTCAAAAATCTATTTAAAGCATTTATTAAAACATCTGACATAATCATTTTACCATGATCTTTTTTATTATTCTTCATTTATTAGTTTATTTTATCTTAATTGAACAAGGATGCACTCAAACGGCAACTTTTTCTATTAAACAAATGAATAAGAATAATCAGGAGATTTTTGTTTGCAATGGAAGGCATTATCATGATTATGACACAGCATTAAACTGTTTTATAAAAACAAAAAATTCAACTTTTTTTTTTGCAAACTTGGTAATTGATGGACAAAATTCAATTATATTTTATGCTAAAAGTAATTCATTTGATTGGGATTTATTATGGAAAAGTAACTCATGGAATAATAATCAATGGGCTTTAAATAGGGTTCATCGAAGTATTCATACTAAATCAAATTTAAATAAACCAATCATTGAACCTTTAGACCCTACGATTGAAGATATTACAAACAAAGATAAGCATAATATAACTATTAAAGAACTTCGAAAAATTGTAAGTATAAAATAATAATTATATATCTAATATTTTTAGTATTTAAAAGAAACAAATAGATTTAGAACTATCCACGCTGTACCTAATCTAATTTTAAATTCTGTCATTGAGAAACGTGCTCAATTATGGGCTGAAAGTTTAGCTAAAAAAGGTATATGTAAATCGGCAAGTGGTATGTGCCATGAAAAAGATTCTGCATATGGCGAAAATATTGCTGTTGTAACACATCAATATATACAATATCCTATTTCAATATGGTATAATGAAATAAAGTATTTTAATTTTACTTCATTTAAATTAATACCATCAGTTCTTCATTTTACACAATTAATATGGAAAGGTACAAAACAAATGGGATGTGGTATTTCAAGAGACAAGAATACTAAATATTTTATTGTCTGTAAATATCATCCTCCTGGAAATATTAAAGGACTGGCCAGATGGAATGTTCCACGGGCAAAAAAGTAAAAAATTTTAAATAGTAATATTATATATAAATTTTTAATATTTTTTTTTGTGTATATCAATTTTAGTTAATCTATTTTTCTTTAAATCAGGTAATAGCCACAATCTTCTTCTTTTTATTTAAATTTTTTTTTGCACTTTTCGTTTGTAATTAAAATTGCATGATAATCCAATAATGTAAATATATTAGAAAAAAAATTTAACATTTATAATACTGATCTTTTTTTGCAATTTTCTATTAATAGTACATTATATTGTATATTTAGTATTTTAAATTTTGCTTAATTTAATAAAATTTATTATTACTAATATATTTAATTAATTTTTTTTTTTTAATTTTTACAGTATGAAATTATTATGTTTTAGTATATATGTTTAAACTTTTTTAACAAATAAAATAACATTATACATTATTCTTATATATAAAAAAAAATCTTTCATATTTAATTATAATTAAAATAATGATGTACATTTTTAATATTATTTTATATTTTAATATATTTTATTCAATGGCATATTCTCAAAGTGTGCAAACATTTTCATACCAAGTACAGAATTATGGAGGAAACAAGCGCTACCTGTACAACGGAAAAACGTTTAATACTGAAGCAGAAGTAATGAACGAAATTCGAAATAGTAATCCTGGTTATAAAATTATTGGTCCTGGAAATACCTACCAAGGAAATAGCTACCAAGGAAATAGCTACCAAGGAAATAATTACCTAAAAAATAATTACCTAAATAATAATTACCTAAATAATAATTACCTAAATAATAATTACCAAGGAAATTCTTTGCAAAATACTTATCAACAAAAACCCCCACAAAATTCATACAATGTAAGCTTTATGAAAAATTTAGATAATAATTAGTTACAGCAACCTGGAAATTCAATTTCAAATCATATAGGTACTCCATTTCCAACAAAAGGATATTACCCATCAAATCCATCATCAAATGTTATACCTCCATATAACCAAAAACCATATAACCCACCACCATATAAGCCATCACAAAATAATAAACCAGTTGAATCAAATACTATGTATCCATGGCTGGACCCAAAGAAATTTATAGATAACAATCAATTCAGTGCAAAAATTTGGCGTCATGTATGGGAAGGTTGTCATTATCCTTGTTTTAGTAAAAATAATTATCAAGAATTGAAACTGAGAGTAAGTTTTGTTACAAAAGTAATAAGATATTTGTTTAGATGTTGAAAGAAACAAATCAATATCGATATGCCCATGGTGCCAAACCATTGACTATGGATCAATCACTCAGTAATCTAGCCCAAGTTTATGCCCAAAAACTTGCAAGTATGAAAAGATTAGAGCATGATTACGCTGATAGACGATATGGCGAAAACCTTGGAATGTCAACAAGTTATACCGCTTACATTATTGTCAAACAATGGTATGATGAAGAGGTAAAATGGAACTACAATTCAGCTAAACCAATACATGGGACTGGGCATTTTACACAATTGGTATGGACAAACACTCAAAGAGTTGGTTTTGGAGTTGTTGAAGCAGGTGGTATAACTTATGTTGTTGCTAGATATGATCCAAAAGGAAACATAATACCGTTCTTAAACAAGTATGTTTTACCACGCAATAGACATCCAAATGGGATATATTAAAGATTTAAATATTTTTTTTCTAAAATTTATATGTCAAGCTTTTGTATTATTTAAAAAATTGTTTTCAATATGTGTAACATCATGTATTTTAAGTAAATTAAATCATTTTAAACATAATATAATAACTTTTTAACTATTTATTTAAAATGTTATTAAAAAAAATTTTTCATTTTTAACTATGAAAAATAGCAGCTATTTACTTTTTATTAGAGCTTTAAAATAATAAAAATATAAAATACCTTATTTTATTTAAACATAATACCATTAATGAAAAATTCTTATGGTTTAAATTAAATTTAATATCATTTTTGATAATCTGACTAAATGAATTAACATGCAAGTACAATATAAAAGTTTTAAATATTAATAAAATGATTAAAAAAAGTACAAAATACTTTTTTTAAACCACTTGATTAAAAAAAATATACATCATTAAATTTAAATAAACTTTGTATCAAAAACTTAACTTTCACACAACTATTAAAATATGATTAAAAAAAAAGTCTGAAGTTGCTTAATCAGAAAATGAAATTTTTATCTTATATAAATATTTTTCGCAAAATAATGCTTTTCTTTATTACACAAAAAAGTTCTTCCTGTGCCAATAAAATCAAAATAAATATATTAAATATTTAAATTTTAATTTTAAGTATATTAAACTAATCATTTGCCTAAAAAAGTTTTAAAAATAAAATATTTTTTAAAATTTGTCGTTTTTATAAATTTTTTTATAGTTTATTTTTCTTTTGTTAAACATTTTCTTTCTTTTTACTCTATAAAATATTTATTTCAATTCTAATTTATTTGGTTAAACTTTTATCAAATTCAAATTACATACTTTTAAAAACATATATAATAAATGGAACATATTCATATTTAGTTTTTTTTTTTTTAAAAATGATTTCTGCATTAAATATTATATTCTACTTTTTTTCAATATCTTTAATGACAAATTCTGTAGTTTCAAAAAATATTGATTATACAATAAAAACAATTGGTTCAAGAAAAGTTTTTGTGTATAATGATCAAGTATTTAATTCTAAAGAAGATATGATGCGACAAATAAAGCGCGATTATCCAAATCTTACTTTTAAAGATGCTCCAATACCAAATAACAATCAAGTAATACCACCACAACGTAAAGATTCATTTAGCAAGCCAAACGAATATATTTATTATGGGAAATTTGATATTAATAAATTTTTAGGACCAAATTCATTTAGTAATAAAATTTGGCATCATGTATGGGATGGTTGTAATGTAGAATGTTTTAGTCGAAAAAATTTTTATGAAATGAAAATGAGAGTAGGTTATTCATAAAAATAATAAAATATTTTTAAGATGCTTAAAGAAACAAATATGTATAGAAGATATCATAGAGTACATCCACTAGCTGAAGATCCATATCTCGCTAAAAGTGCACAAGAATATGCTTATATACTTGCAAAAACAAAAAAATTTATGCATGATCCCAGGAATATAAAATATGGTGAAAACCTTGGATATGCAACATTAAACATTGCCAGCACAATTGTAAAAAAATGGTATGATGAAGAGAAATTGTGGAACTACCAATCAACTGGTTCAATACCGGGTGCCGGACATTTTACACAATTAGTATGGAGAGGCTCTCAAAGAGCTGGTTTTGGAATTGCTGCAAATGGAAGAGATGTTTACATTGTATGCAGATATTATCCAGCAGGAAATGTTGTACCTTACTTTAGACAAAATGTTTTTCCAAGACAGTGAAATTATTAAAAAACATATTATTACAAAAATTTAAATTTGTCACATTGTAAATGAAAAGTAAATATTTTATTTAATTTTAAATTTCTTTTTTTATTTAAAAAAATTAGGCAAATAAATGTGTTAGAGTTTTATCTGATTTAATATCCAACAACTGAAGATGAAGTGGCAGCAGCTGAATCAACGGCTACATATGGGGAACCATAATATCCATATCCTTTGTATGGGGTAGCATAACTAACGTCTTTTCCAAAATATGGATGACCATATTCACCAACTGGTTGTCCATGATAGTATGGAGAATAATTATGGGTAGAAACTCCTCCATATGGATATCCATATCCATAACCAAATTTAGAAAATCCTGGAAATTCATTATAACCTAATTTTCTAAATCCTAAATATCCAGCATATGGAAAACCACCAAATCCATAATGTCCAGGTACATATCCATAACTAAATTGTCCATAAGCTGAAGCAATAGCAAGAATGGCAGCAATAAAAGCAATGATTAATTTTGTAGACATTTTCTTCTCAAATGAAGCTAAAATAAACTGATGAAAATATAATTTCTATTCTTCTTTTATATTATAATATTTAGATCATAATATATTAATGACTTCTAGCTTTAAATTAGTCTATTAAATAATTTTATTAAAAAAAAGATAGTTACAATATTTATTATACAAAAATTGAAAGATTATTACTTAAATCATAAAAACTTTAAAGAGTTAATGTTAATAATTATTTTTAATCATCAAATTAATTCTTTTCCTATATCCCATTCTCGTTTCTTTCTTCTTTTATATTTTTCCATCTCATTTTCTAAACCATCCGATGATAACTCATTTTCTGAACCATTATCATTTCTAGATGTATAATATTGTGTATTTTCTGCTACATAATCCTCAAATGAAACTATAGTACGATTTTTTCTTTCATATAATTTTACAAGTCGTTGATATGTATCTCTTAAACGTTGATATGCTGCTTCCTTAGCTTTCTCTCTACTACTTAATGTTTCTTTACTTAATTGTCTTAATTCTTCCTGTTGAATTCCTTTTAACATTTCATCTTTACTAAAACTATAGTTACATGGCCCATAATCTCTATACAAATCATCATGATTGTACATATTTTTTAAACTATTCTCCTCAAACATATCATAATTATTTTCATTTATTTGTTCATTATCATTAATATTATATGATGTATTATAATCATCAGGTTGAACTAGTAATTCCTCATCATAAATACCACTATTTTTTATTTCATTATATCTTCTTGTCTTTTCTTCCATGGCTGAAAAACTTTTTAATCTTTTTTCTTCAATTTCTACTTCTTCAAGATTAATTTTTTTTTCTTCATTTGATTGTTTATTATCATGTGGACGTTTTTTTAATGAAAAACCACCACGAACATAATTAGAAATATTCTTTTTCCTTGCTATGTCTTCCTTCATCTTATCCATCTCCATTTGAAGGGTAAAAATTGAAGATGCACTACCATGGTGAATATTTGAATTAGGATTCATATTTTTTTAAATAATAATTAAAACAAATAAACACATTGAAATAATAAAAAGTTCAAATAACAACAAAATCTTATGTTGATTGTTTTTGGAGTTTCGCTTTAAAATAACTTATTATTTTACATGTATTTTACAAGTAATTATCAGATGTACCCTAATATTGATATAAAATCATAAGTTTTTATATCACTTGATACTAAAAGAATTATAAATATTCAAATTTGGAAATTAAAAATTGAAAAAACAAAATCTCAGTCTTGATCTCTTATAGTATAAAAAAATTTATATGTTATATATTAACTTAAAATGTCATAACTAAAATGTCTAAAAAATTGATAGTTTTTAAACTTTTTTCATCCTGTTACTTCAGTTGATTCGTCCAGACAAAAGTTTCAACAATATCAAGTACAGATGACATTTACAGTTAAAGTGTGTATAATTTATTTTATAAACTAAAATGTTTTTTTTTTATGTTTTAAAAATTATTTGACATTTGGTCTGTTATTGTAAAATATTTTAATCTTTTATTTTATTATTTTGAAACTATTTATTTCCTTTTGGTATTTTCATATTTTAAAAAATTATAACAATGTTCTATATAATACATTTTACATTAATGATTAAAGTTTTTATTAATTGTTTAAGATAAAATAAATTATAATTTATTATTATTAATATTTATATGTTAAAAAAAATTAAAAGAAAATAAAATAAAAAAAAGAAGTATATTTCTGTTTATTATATAACTTTACATTATTTATCTTAACTTAAACATTTTTTTTAATCAAATTAAATAGAAATTAGGTATTATTTATTTAGATAAAAAAAAATTTAAAAAGTTACTTTACGAATAATATTTTAATGTCAAAATGTTTTAATCAAAATTTATTTGTTATAAATTAACTTTTTATATTTTTTAACAATTAAGAAAATTTATGAATAATTTTTATTAAACATTTTAAAAATTATAAATAAAATAATTATGTATGAACTTTAGGATATAATAAATACCAATAAAATAATATGTAACAAAAATCCAGGATATTCAAATATAATATGACCTTTATAAAACATTGACCTAAATCTTTGAAAAACATTAATATATTTAAAATGATTGTGATGTAAATAACCTTGGAATTTCAAAATACATACTTGTGATAGGTAAAAATATATTAAAGAAAATTATTAAAAGAACATTTATATTAGTTTTGTACAATTATTTCTATCACATAAAAATATATTGATATTATTTTTATTAAAATAATATTAAATTTTTTTCTTTTTTGATATGTCTAATATTAAAAAGAAAAATGAAAAAAGAGAAAGAATTTCATTATTTATATATCCACCATTACCTGAAATAAAAATATGCTATCTTGTAACTTTTTCTAGTTTAATTTATGGATGGTATCATGTTTATATAGCTAGTACTAAATTTCAATTTCAAATTGGTCATCCAGCAGTAACAAGTTATCTTCCTTTTATAGGAGAACGTATTAAGGTTTGTAAATAATATTTAAAAAAAAAAGAACTTATTTATAAATATATATAAATATTTAGGATATATCAAATTGGGAATGGAATATGTGGTCACCTTTTGCTATTAAATATCTTCCATATTTAGTAATTCATACAATAATATTTAATTTATATCCAAAAATTTTTTCAAAAAATGTATGGCAAAAAATGTATACAATTTCTTCAATAATTATATCAATTTTTGTATTTACACCATTTCTTGTATTATCATCTATATTACAAGGACTTTTTATATTTTTATGTACAATATTTATACCAAAAACAATAACTGTATGGATAAGTTCATTACCAATATTATATTTTACAATGAATAATCCAGGAATATTAAGTGATAATATATTTTATGTTTTAATATTTTGTTCATATACATTATTAAGTTATATTTCATATAATTTAGAATACCTTGATGAAAGTAATAATTTTGAAAAAAAAAATATTTTTGAAAGAATATGTGATATGTTTTTTTATACATTTTATCATCCATATATGTTTTCATTAATTGTTATTTATCCTGATTTTATTAATCAATTAAAAATAAGAGAAGAAAATGGTGATAAAAGAGAATGGAAAAAAATTATATTTCAATTTATTAGATTATGTTTTTGGATTATATTATTAGAAGTTATTTTACATTTTATGTATTTTGAAATAATGCTTAATGATACAAATTTTATTTATCAATTACCAAAAAATGAATTTGTACCTTTAGGTATGGCAATGGGTGCATTTTTTCATTTAAAATATGTTATTATTTTTGGTTTACCATCACTTTTTGCTAGAATTGATGGTATGCAACCATTAGATGGTCCTATTTGTATTTCAAGAATTGTATTATATTCTAAAATATGGAGAGGTTTTGATCGTGGTTTATATATATTTTTTAAAAAATATATTTTTATACCAATATGTCAACCAACATTTTCATTAGGAAGAAAAATTTTTGGTCTTTGTGTTAGTTATATGTTTGTACTTCTTTGGCATGGATTTTTACATCATAATATTATATGGATAATATTAAATGTTGTTGAATTATTATTAGAATATACTGGTAAAGGAATATATTCAATAAAAAGTGTTAAAGAATGGAGAGAAAAAAATATTTCTGATGTTAATTTTAGAAGAATTTTAGGATGGCTACAAATTGTACCATTTGTCTTTGGTTTATACAGTAATTTTTATTTTCTTGGTGGTTCAAATGTTGGTTGGGCATTTGTAGATAGAATTTTTATTCAAGAAACAATAACCCTTCAGTATCCATTTTTTATTCTTATTGGTTTAGGATGGTTTTATTCTAATGTTACAATGGAAATTGATAGATTAATGGAAATAAAAAAGAAAAAAGAAAATTAATTTATCATATTATTTATCATATTAAAGCTTTATAATTAAAAAAAAAACCTTTTGTTTATTAAATTGGGAAAAAAAAAATTTTTTTTTTCTATCCAGTTAATAATAAAGCATAAATAACGTCATCTATATTTTTCATTTTATTTCTAATTTGAAATATGACAATTTTTACATCAAATATCTTCAACCATATTATTATCTTTCTTCATTATCATATCACCGTAGCTTCCAAACTACTAATTATGCTTTTCTACATATTTTATATATTTACAAAGTTTTATTTTCTTCTAATAACAGCTCTTTCACCACTATGCCAACGTAGGTGAGCTTTTAAATGAGAACTTTTACTGTAAACTTTACCACATCCTGGTATATGACAATTATGAATATTACGTTTTTTTTCAGGAACATTTATAACACCTAAAAAAATATATATAATATAATAATTTAAAAATAAAATAAAAAAAAAGTTTTTAAATGATACTTGTTATTTTAATTTCATAATATATTATGTAATCGGCATTTATAAAAGTAGATAATAATCTCATAAACTTTCTTAACCGGTCATCATATAAGAATGTTTATTTTCGGAAAAGATCTATCAAATTACTTTTTATATCCTTTTCTTTACTATTTATATCAACATTCAATATATATATACAATTCAACAATAAATAAAAATAGATAAAAAAAAAGAGAAGTGTCATAAAATTAAGTTGTTTCCAATCTATTGGAATATATAACTAATAAATCTAACAACCACCATAAATGAGGTTGAATTGTGGTTTTTTTTTTTAGTTAAATAAATTCCGATATAATAATTAATGTTAAAATCTTCTACAATATGACATAGTCTCAAGGACATATAAGGATTTTTATGAGCTGTCAAATGGAGTAATTTTATGTATTCATATGTATGATATAATAACTTTACACTTACCTATTCTTTGTGCTTCTAAACAATTTGGACATTCACAAACAGCTCGAGTTGATGATATTTTACCACCACCTAAGTGTGAATTTCCATTTGTAGGACTTCCTTTTAATATTGATACATTTGTATCAGGATATTTTAATGAATTTTGATTTGGTGATAATTTTGAATTTACTGTATAAGGTAAAATAGATTGTGTATTTGTTGATATTGAAGCTGCTGATAAAAGACCTAAAAAAAAATAAATATTATTTTAGTTATTATATTAAAAACTCACTGGGAAAATTACTTGAAAAGTATGGATTATAGGTAGATGAATTTGTTATCTGATTAATATCACTATTTCCTGTACCATATGTTGATAATGCTGAACCCCATGTATTATCATTTGTTCCAGTAGTAGGATTACCCCACCATCCCATTGGATTAGGCCATGTATAACCATTATACATAGTATTTTGTGTTCCATTACCATAAGAATTAATATTTGTAATATTATCATCACCTAAATTTTGATAACCTTTTAAATCATATTTTCTAATATTATTTCCATTTATAGTAGTATTTTCATTTTTTGCTACAACAGATTTTGTCTCATTAGCTAAACGATTATATTGCTCCATAAGTTTACCTAATGGATCTGATTCAACATTCTATAAAATGATAAAAAAAAAAAATCCATCATATAGTTAAAAGAGGAAGAGTTAAAGTACCTGAAGTCGAATTGCCATTTTTTTAAATGATAATAATAGAATATAAAAAATATATATATGTATATATTTTAAATAATAGTAAATTTATCTATTAAAATAAATAGTATTTTTTTTTTTAAATATCAATAAAAAAATAAAATTAAAAAGTAAAATAAGCAAGTTTATGATTATAAGAATAAGCTATCAAATAAATGTTTTTTTAATAAGTGGTATACAATAGTAAAATGAAGAATCACGCCTTGGCATTGAGAACCATTTTTAATGTTGGGTGGGAATGAAGTAGGTGGAGAAAAATAATGAATGTTAGAAAAAGGCAAGAGATATACTCTCTAGTAATATATAAAGTAAATGACAAAAAAGGAAAAATATAAAGAATACTGTAGAATAATATAAAATATAACTTTAGACAGATGTAAAATTAATTATATCAACAATAAATTATATTTATTTTTGTTGAATAAAGAAAAATTAATAAGTATTTACTAATATTATTCTTAACTTTGGTGGCATTTTTTTATAAAAAAAAAAACTTTCAATAGGATGATATTTATAGATAAATAATAGTTAATATGCAGGTGCCTTTTAACATTAATTAATTATAAGTTATACAATTTCTATTAAATAAACTAAAGTTGAAAAGTTGTTTTTGTATTAATTTGATAATTAACTCAACAAATATCTTTTTTAACTTGTAATTAAAGTTAATAATTACAAAAATATATTTTATAAATTATTATTACAAATAAATTTTATATAAAAATAGAATCTTGTTATATAAATGTTAAATAAATAATTGTTTGAACTCTATTACATGTATTATGTTATTATAAAAGAAAAAATTAGGAAGGGATTTGTTAGATAAACATTTATATTCCATTTAACAATATTCCTTAATTAGCCTATATCCAGATTACTTATTTAATTGATTATAATATATCAAATTTCAATATAATACTTTTTATTTTTTACGCAATATCTTCTTAATTATATATTTTGAAGGATAAGCTTAAGATTGTTTCCCATAAAAAAGAATTATATTAAAATAAATTTATTAAAAAAAAAAATGATATATTAATAAGGTGTACGCAACATTATAATAAATGATAAATGAAGTGATAAAAATAGCATAGAGAGGAAAACATTACTTATAAAGGTCAAAGATGGCATTTTAATCCATCAAAATGTCCTACAGTTATAATCTTAAGCTAATTAACATCTGATACATTATTTATGTCAGATACCTGAAATGTCAAATATAGATATATATATGTATCTTGAATAAGTGCTAATTAGAATAAGTAACATAAAAAAATAAAATTTGGCACTGTTTGATTTCTAAATCTTATTATCTCCTACTGTTATTCTTGCACTTGACAATAACATAAAGAATCATTTGATTATATAACAAAATTTAGTTACCGTTACATATATTATATTGAGCGTTAAATTGTCTTGGACACCTTAACTCATGTCCATCACAGCAGGTGGTATCAAAAAAAAATAAAATGTTATAATATCATTTTTCTTTAAAAAGTAAAGTCACAAAAAAAATCATAATTAATGGTATATATTTTATTTTATTAACAAAAAAAAAAACAGATTTATGAAATATTTATATTATTATAAAGATAACAAAAATTTAATACTACAATTATTTGATTATTTCCATCTCGTTAACAAGCTTATAACGATTTCTTTAAATATCAATTTATAAGTACTAATTACTATCATTATAACCGACAAATAATTTTCACATATGCCCTTAACATTCCTTTTACATGGTAACAGGTTAGCCGATTAACAGATGGTTGAGATATTGTCCTTAAAAACTTTCGGATATTGTGAAGCGGTTATATAGTTATGTAAGAAAGGTACACGTAACAACAGGAGTTTATTGAAACTTGAAAGGTTAATTGGAAGTATAAGAAACTTTAAAAACTTTAATTTCTTAACTTGTCTATTGTAACAGCTTATTGCATAGACAAAGTGTTAAATTGGCTTTACCGTTTCCTTTCTTTTATCTTTACCGTCCACTTAATTACTTCAATATATATAATCTTTAAAATAATGAAATATGTATATTTTGAAAGTTATAAAAAAAAAAATCATTATATATTTATAGATTAAAATAACTTTTCTTTTACAAATATACATTACATCAAATGAATCTTATTTTATGTAATTACTTTTATGTATATATAATAACAGTAATTTTTCAACTTTTCTAACCTTAAAATTATCTTGTCAAATAAAAATAAAATAATAAAAATAATTATCACCTAAAAAAATATATGTAATAAATTTTAAAAAGAAAAGTAATTATATTAAATTTTATTATTTTAACTTATTTAACAATACTATATATATTATTATTTATTTATTTATATTTTAACTATCTCTAAAAATATAAATTTATATTTATGAAGACAAAAAAAAAAATTAATATAATTATTATTTCATTATTCAAAGATAACCGATATGAGAAATTTATTATCTTAACTTAGCACTTCTTATAACACAATAACACCTTTTTAAGTTCTTCTTTATATACTATTATCTAGTTTTATTTTACTTCCGATCTTCATTAATTTAATCCTTTAACTTCTCTCATCATATCATTTTACTTTTCTTACTCTATCTGATCGGAGATATATATGTATATAAATTATAAAAGAAGTAACAAAATTATTTTAAATAAATTTATTAAAAATTTTAATTCTATATTTTTCGTTTTAAAATATATAAAAATATAATTTTTTATTGTTAAAAATAACTTTTCAAAACAAATTGATTTATTTTTGTTTTCATACATAAACTCCACAACATTGTCTTCCTTTTCTCCTTCTTAATTATAACATCATTATCTAATATAAAAATTATAGGAATACATAAAAAAAAAATATTAAGGATATATATTAAATATTATGTATCTTTACAATGGAGTAATTGAATAATAAAAAAAGTAAAGAGATAATAACAAAAAAATATATATATATTAAAATAATCAAAATTTAAAGTTTCCATACATTTTGGTTTTTTTTTTAGTTTGTTATTGTAATATATAAATATATTCATTTGATTTCTAATCGTTACGATTAATATTGTCCTTTTTTTTTTTTGAATTTATGAAAAACATAATATTATCATCTCTTTAAACTAAGAATATGTATTTTGAATGTTTGATCAACAAAATATTATATGAAACGCATAGAAAGAGAGAAATATAGACATCTTTTGTATTTTTTTTTTTTGATATTTATGAAATATATATATAACATAATGAGAACGACTTCTTGATCAGTGTACATTATTTTTTGGTATGTGACAAAGAGAGAGAAACACATAATGACCATTCATTTTTTTTTTTGAGGATTATTATATTGAGGATATTAATTAAAAAAAAAAAATTTTTTTTTCCCTATCACACAATTATTTTTTTTTTTTTACTTTCCAAATGGAGGTGGTGATGTTGGTGATTTGATATTACTATTACTTTTTTTACCAAATCCAAATAATTTTGAACTTTTTGATTTTGTTGATGTACTTGATATTATACCAGCTGATGATGGTGTTGTCAATGGTGGTGCTGATTTTTTTGGTTCACCTCTAAAAATAATAATAATAATAATATTATGAAAAAATAAAAAAAAAAAATTAAACATACAAGCTCATTGAATGCATCCCACTTGCCAATGAATTTTGATATCTTTTTGGATCTACTAATGCTGCTAGTAATGTTTTTTGTTGATCTAATTGTGAATTAATTTTTCCTATCCATTGTTCTTTTTCTTCCAATGTCATAGCTTGTGCAATAAATGTTGAACTTTGACTTATATCTGTATTCCTTAAAAGAAATCTTAATGGATCATCAGGAATATTTGGCTCCAAAACCATTTTATTAACCATTATTTGATTTTTAAAAATATATGTAGGATTACCAAATTCTTTTTTTGGCATTATACAATCAGCAATGATAGCTGACTGTTCAAATAAAAATATTCTCCTATCTTTTCCTTTAAATGGTTGACCTGGAAAAGATTCTGATATTTGTAATGTACCATGAAACAATAATTTTCCTTGTGCATTTAAATTACCATCAAAATTTTGTAATCTACCTACTTGCATCATATCATCACATGCTTTTGGAACAACATGCATAACTTCTAATGCTTTTTTTAATACATCAACTTTATCACCGGCTCTCTCTGTATATTTTAATATATCTTTTAATAGTAATTGATATTTCATAATTCGTTGTACTGGTTTTATTAATAAATCACATAATGCAACTTTATGCCCTAATTTTTGTTTTGTCTCAGCAAAAAATTGTTCAAAAGCTTCCTGTGAGACAAGATAATCACTTTTAGGTTTATTTTGACAATATTTAACATAATAAGTATGTAGACGTCTTTCATACTTGACAAATGCTTGACCCGCACACTCATAATCCGTAAGGCATTTTTCAATTTCTTTAACAAATAATGTTTTATGAAACTCTAGTATTTGTGCTATATTTGCAAAAATAATTTTATCCTTTCCTTGGAGATCTTCTGGTAATTCCATTGACTCAATATTAGCAATGTATCCCTCAACAACTGAGGTTAAGTCTTTAACATAGTCACGTTCAGTCTCTACCAACTCCATCAATACATATTGTCGTTTGGTCCTTGATTGCTCCTCCGGCGTCTGTTCTTTTGTTGGTGGTGATAAAACAGAAAGAGACTCTGGTGTTGTGGAGGATTCAATTGTTGATTGTGGATTAGATAGAGATATTGGATTTTCCATCTAAAAATAATTGAATTAAATTATTAAATTAAAAAAAAAAGAATAATAAATATAAGTAAAAAAACTAAATTAAATAGTAAATTAAATATGAGATTTATGGAGTCATTATTTTTTTTTTATCTAATATAAACTAAATATAAAATCTATATATTATTTTAACAATAAAGTACTATAAGTGATGTATGATTTTAAAGTTATAAATATATAATTTTGTAATACTTTAATATTTACTTATTAAATTATATTCTTATAAATGAAAAATAATTTAAGAAGATAGGAAAAATAATAATTATATCATATGGTAAAAAAAAAAATATGTATATGCATATATATATGGTTTGAAAGTATTAATGATGACGTTCATGAAAATTTATATCACACAACTAGTGTTCAACTGATGCAATACTTTATGGAATAAATTAAATGAATTTTACATGTTTGAAAAGCATTATTTATTAAAATAAATTGGTAAATTTACATCTTTAAATAAAATGTGCTGATGAGAAGATGGCGAAAATGGAAAAAAAAAAATATAATATAAAATGATGAGGAAAACAAAATCTTTAAAGTTTTTTTTTTTTTTTTTAATTATAAGTATCTTTCTATTTTTTTAAATAAAATATACTATTAATATAATTTTATAGATGAAAAATTTTTATATAAAATAATTTTTATTAACAACCAATTTCACCCCTTCTAATAATATTTGACAAATATTAGAAATTTAAATGTTAATCAAAAATTTTTTAAATACTTCTAATACTATTTAAACTTCCCACTGTTAATACATTTTAACATCTATATTATTTTTATGAAATTATTGTGACATATATGCATTTTAACGTATAAAATTGTTATCATTTAACTAAAATTTTTATAACTTCCTTCAAATAAATATATTATTGTAATGAGAAAAAAAGTTAAAGGATAAAAAAAAAAGTATTAAAAAAAATGATGATTGTAAATGATATATATATATATTTTTTTTTTTAAAAATATAAGTACTACTAATAACATAACAATATTAGTCCTATTTTTCTTTAAAAAAAAATAATATTGTTTTGAATAATAATTAAAAAGAAATATTATAAGTTTTTTGTTTCCTTTATAAAAAAAATAATGTTACAAGGAAAGCACTTACATTTTCAGAAGTATCTTTACTTTCACTATTTAAGCTATCCTGATTTTGGATTAGACCTTTCTCGAAATTGCTTCTCTCCTCTTGATTGTTATCACTCTCTTCAATTTTAATATTTTCAATATTAACTTCACTGGTACTGGGAATATCTTTAATATCTTCTTCAGTTGTCGTTACTTTATTATTACTATAACAGCTAAACTCTGTTGGTGGTTGTGGAGATGCTTGTCCAGAGGAGGAATTAAAAAAACGCCTAAAAAAAAAAGATTTATTAGTTTTTGATAATATGTACCATATATAACAATAATTTGAAAGACATTGTTTAGGGTATGAGTGAAATGTTGTTGAATATTTATGAGAAAAATATATGTATATATAAATGTATATATATATATATATATTTGTCAATGAAGAAATTGGAAGAAAATGAGGAGAAAATGAATTTGATTATTGTTTTGAAAAATTGAAAATAGAAAATTTATTTAATGTGAATTATTACCAAGTCTAGAGATTGCCCAATTTCATAAGTTTAATGGAATAAAATGAATAGAAGTAGTTTTATGTATAATATTATTATTTTAAAATAACTTAGTACAAGTATAAAGATATTAAAAAATAATAATTATAATTAATGAGATAACGAATGAATATAACAAAAAAAAAAAAAAGAAGAGAGATACAAACACATTAAATAATACTTTTGTAATACATATATAGATACTTTTAAAATATTTTAGAGTAAAAAAGAAAAATAAATTTCTTTAATTTTTTATTCAGATAAAAGAAAAAAGAATAATGGGTTGAGTGTATATAATGATGAAAGGAGAAATAATTTTTAGTGGGTAGATAAAGTTGATTTAATTGTCAAGAAAATATAAAGAAGATAATAGATATTATCTTCTTTTTTTTTTGCAACAATTACTTTAAAAAAAAATTTTTTAATATAAACATATGTAAAAAAAAATGTAAATTTAAGGAATAATAACTTGTCAGGATAACAAAAAAATTATAAATATTTTGTTGTTTGATAAACAAAAATAATGTTGCATTTATCAAAATATATTGTGTTAATATAATAAATCTATATATCATTAAATTTAATGTTGTTTCCATCAATATGATGATGGAGTATATAATGACAAGATAAATTATTCTAGTACAAATTATAAAGATATCTATAATATATTAATATTATAAAACTTTCCTCATGGCAAAGAAAGCCATGATTACGTACACAAATAGGACGGAGTTATTTTCTCAAATTTTTTTTTTTTTTTTTAAATGTTAAAGGTTTTGGGAAAATAAGTTTTTTTAATAGATATGTTTGTTTGTAAAAAAAAAAAAATTTTAAATACTAAATAAATAACTTTTGAAATATTAATAAATAAATGAGAGTATTCTATTTAAAGATACATTATATAAATAATCTGAGAAAAAAAAAACTCTATTTATTGAGACAGGAAAAAAAAAATTTTAATAATAACAAATATTTAATAGTTAATGATAATTTTCCTTCTTTTTTTTTTATTTTAATCTTAAATTTTTATTAATAATATCTTAATATAATGTTACATATGCATTTATCATTATAAACATCAATAGAGTATAAATATAACAAACTCCTAATTTTTGACGTAAATAGAATGATAAATTTTACCATCTAATTCTTTTAATCTGTCTTTTTGGCTAAACCACCACAGTTCTTGAATTATAAGAAGACCAAGTGTATATATATATATATTATATATATGTATGTGTAAAATGGTGAGGAATGTTAAATTTTAAAAAGATAGTAAAATAACAACAATATGTCTATTAAGGAGTTAAAGTTTTTGGATGCTTGAAGTGACTCTATCTACAAGAGAAAAAGCATTAAAATTGTGGAAGGGTGGGGAAACATAGTAATAAGATGGAATATAAAACATGATTGTGAATAGTGATGTGATAAGAGATATTACATCAAATTGAATAGAATTTAGAAGAAGTATGAAAAAGGTTTAGAAGATATGAAAAATTAAATTATTAAAATAAAATAACATGATAGAAGAATGTTTAAAAAAAGTCGTCGTCTCCAAATTAAGAAGTCTTTTCTTTATAAACTATTAAATATTATTAAAAATATTTTACGTTACATATAATTTTTATATGATTACTATAAAAATCAATTTAACTAACTCTAGAAGTTCCTTAAACACTAGAAATTGTTATCCTATGTATAATAATAATATGAAAAGATAGAAGTTTTTTTTTTTCTTTCTCAGGGTACTATATACATATACATATATATATTTTTTTTTCCTAAAAATAAAGCATCCACTCACTTCATTAAAATTTTAAAAAATGCCTGTTAAAGTGTTAAAAAAATATATAGAAAAAAAAAACTTTGTATTCTTAATTATATGAAATACAGCAGAGTTAACATATAATTTGAACAAATAAAATTTTATCACTAGTAAATAAAATAATTGAGGAATGATTTATATAGAAAAAAATTTTTTTATTGTTTACTTTAAAAAAAATATAAATAGAAAGGAAGAGAAGAGAAACATATAATAAAACTAATTTAATGAAAATTATTTTTTAACTTATTTTAAGATGTCAAAATTGTGCCAAAAACTTCTTAGTTAAATTGATAAATAATTGTATATTTTTATAATGACAAAGTTAAAAATTTTTATTATATATATTTATTATTATTATACTTATATGTATATAAATATATCAATTATTTTTTTTTAGTTTAAACTTATCATTAGCTTAAATATATATAGATATATAAATAATCATTCCCTTTTTAAGATGATGACAAATTTAAAAATATATAATATATTTTTATATTTCTATCATTACAAGTTTCTTTATATATCTTAAAACATTTTCATTTTATTTTATCCTTATAAAGAATAAATGTATATATTTATTTTTCTTTTTTACAGAAAGAATATTATGAGAATATAAATAATGTTAAATTTTAATTCTTAGAAATATTGTAATTGAGATGAATGGATTAAGTGATATAAGAGTAAAAACAAAGAGTATATAATAATTATATTCAAAATATATTATGTATTAAGGAATGAAATATTATACATTTATAAACCTACTTAAATGATCTTTTTTTAGTTCCACTATTTGTTGCTGGTGATGATGGACTTTCAAGAGTTGGTCGATCTGTTGATGTTGTTTCACCTTAAATAAAAAAAAAATATATTATATTATATATTATAAAAAAAATAATAAAAATTTAATTTAATTTTTAGATAAAAAAAAATAAAAATATATATATTTTATATTATTTTTATATTTACATTTTACATCAAGTGTATAATTTTGTGGAAAACTTCCTAAAAATGTTAATTTAGGTATATTATCAAGAATAGGACTTGAAGGATCTTCTTCTAATAATGTATCCGTATGGTTAATTGTTCCATGTGGACTTGCACTGGTACCAGGGGTAAAACTTTCAGATTCTGTAGATGATCGTGAATTAGATGGTTTTGCATTACTAGAAGATGATGCAGAAAACCATCTTTTTCTAAAAGCAAAACCCCATTTTTGTTTTTTAGAAGATGATCTCGATGACATTGAACCTGACTTTGAAGAGGATGTTTGTGTAACATTTAAATGCATCTATATAAAAATTAATTATTAAATAAATATATTGAAAGGAAGAGGAAATAAACTTGCAGAATCTCTAATTTCAGTAGGTGATAAATTTTGAAATCGCGATGAAGTAGGAGTAGGGGTAGAAGTGGTAGAAGATGTCGTTTCGACAGTCTTAGACCTTCGCATTAATTTCATCCTTCTTATTTTTAATAATAATAATTATATTTTTATTTTTATAAACAAAAAAATTTTTTTTTTCTTTTTTTAAAATATATATTTATATGTAATATTTTAAAATATATTAATAAAATATGAGTCACTCCTGTAAAATATAGTTAAAATAATTATATATTGATCAATAATTGAAAAAAAAAAATCTTGTTTATACTAATTACAATAGAAGAGGATTGAGTGTCTCTTTAATTTCCCTTACTTAATTAGCATTTAAAATAAAAATTAGAAAAAAGTAAAAGATTAATAAAATGATAATAAAATTATAATATTTTTCCAAATAAAACAATATTAAAAAGAAGGTTTTATAGGAAATTACATAATACTTTTAAGTTAAAATAAGTAGGTTCTTTAATAACTTTAAGTAAATACAAATTTAACTTTGTTTATAAAATTTTTATGATCATTGTTTGAGAAGGGATATATATTGGAAAATATTTGAGAATATATATATATATATATAATATATATCAGAAATATAATGTTAAAAAATAATGAATAATTTTATTGGTTTGTTTTGATTAGTTTATAATAGTAAAACATCTTCATTATTTATAAAAATAGAAGTTTTTTTTTTTATATATAAATAATTAGAAATATGTGAGGAAAAAAATGTATAGTATATAATAAAAGAGTAATTGATTTTTTTTTTTAAATTTATTACTTTACTTCTTAGAAACTACTTAATATAATATATTTGGGTGGAATAGTATTAATTTTAGTGTAATTTTTTTTTCTTTGTTATCAACATTTATATTACCTTATCAATACTTTTGGTTATTAAATAAAAGATGATAAATTAGTTAAAACAATAAATAATTGAAGTTGAATGTTAATTAGATCAGGTATAAAAATGATAAGAAATAGAAGATGGAAAAAAAAAGTCTTGTCATATTAGTGAGTTAAATAATTTGTACATTAAACCAAATAAATAAATTTTTTTTTTACCATCCTCTTTTCTGATCAATGATTCAATTTTTTTTTTTTTTTAGAATCTTCTGTTGTCAATCTGTAAATGTAGATAATGTACCTTAAGATATACTATATATTTCTATTGTTATATAGAAGATTTTTATAACAAAATTCTTTTCCGATAAAAATTATGTCTCGTGTTTGAGATCACAATTATAAAAGCCTACACGCCAATATATTATATTATATTATATTATATTATATATATATATATATAAATTTGACTCAGTCATCTTTATAAATAAACACATGTTCTGTTAACCTATGTGTCTTTCTCTTATAAATATTATATATATATATATAATATAACATAATATGTATAAAGCTGATTGAAGATAAATTAATATAATATTCATATTGACGTTATGGAAGGCAAATAATTTTGATAGATATGGAAATGATAGAATTTTTTTTTTTTTATATTTATTTATTAATTTTTATATGACAATATTATTCATTTTATGACAAAAATGAATTAAAATTTAAACAAATTGATATATTATAAATACATATTTTTTTGTCCTTATAACCTATTAGTAAATATACGTTAAAAAAAAAAAAGAGAAAGATAATATTAAACAATTAATGGTGAGGGAAAATAAAAAGGATAAGAAAATAATATTAAAAATTATGGTTAAAATAATCATTTTCTATTTTACTAAATATACAATTAGATGAAAATCTTTTATTGTATACACAAGAAACCAAGTTAACTTCCGATCAAACCACTTATACGATGAAATATATAACATAAGCTGTTGGTAGTTGAAAAATTAAAATCAAAGTTAAGCAACTTTGGTTGTTAAAGATAATGAATATAATAAGTGAAATCAGAGAAATAAGTTAAAAAAAAAAAACTATAAGAATAGTTTATTGAGGTGTTGTGTATATCATATGTGAAAATGTTAAAAGGTACGCAGGATAATTTTTTTTTTCTAAAAAATTCTGTAACATAAAAATAATTTATAGAAATATATAAAAAAAATTTAAAAAAAAAAATACTTTCATAAAAAGTATCATCAAATCATTTTGGCAAGATAAAAAAAAAAAAGAATAATAAAAAACAATTAACTGTTACAAATTTTTTTTTTTTGTTTCTTTTAAAAAAAAAAATTAAAGAAAGAGCTAACATATGTTCGGTCGTAGTGTCCTTTAAATAGATTAAGAATTAGTGTATGAAATTACATTTATATTTCTTTCTATTTTCATTGTACAATTCGAAATATTATTTAATTTTTATACCAAATGTCATGTTTAAATTAAGAAAATTAAAGTAAAACGTCCTAGGGGCCTATGGATAAAATTAATATATTAAAACAATAATTTTGTTGATGTTTAATATTAAAAATTGGTATAATATATTAGAAGAAATAAGTATGAATGAATGAGAATAATAATCATTATTTGGTGTCACTTTAATTAGGAAAATCCAAACATCTTCTTTTTGATGGTAAAATTTATGTTTATTAATGTAAGTTTTTGTTAAAATTAAAATTATAAACAAAAAGAAAAAAAAAAAAAAAGAGACATAATTTATAAGAATAGAAAATATATTTTATATAAGAGTCGGAAGAAAAAAGAAAAATTGGATTGAGTAATCAAAAGGTCTTCCTGGTATTATTATATGTTATCAAGCATCTTAAGAAAATTACTAAATAATGTTAGATGAATAAAAAGGAAAATATGGCGTTTTATAATTTTTCAGACTATCAGCTGGTTTATTTAAAGTGCATTTAAAAATAAATATATATAAATATATTTAAAGTAAATTTTAAATATGAAGAAATTATGTATTTTAAAATTTAGTGAAATTTTTAACACTTTACCATTTATATTTAGTTTTTATAAGAAAATATTACTTCTTTAAGATTGATTAAGTATTTCGTGTTATTTAAAATATGAATTGCTTCAAGGAAATATTAAAATAAAAATTATTTAACAAGTAAAAACTAAAAATTTTGATAATATTTGTAAAAAAAAAGTTATTAGAAAATATTATCAATAAAATAATATTTTGATAATATATGTCTTATAATTTTAAGAAGATTTATCCATTAAATCTTTAATCATTAATTGTATATCAAAATATATAACATATATGTATTTATAAAAAGAAAATATTTTTATATATATATATATATTTTATGTTAATAAATGTATAAAGCGATAAAAAGGAAGATAAAATATAAAAAAAAAAATAAATTTTTTAATTCATTAAAGTTAAGGTGTTAATGGCAAGTGAAATATCTAGAGAATGAAACATTTCTTTAATATGCCAAGTTTGAAATGAAAAAATAATACATTTTGTAGGTAAGGTACACTTTATTACTAAAAGAAATTATTTAATTATATTTTAAATATATTTTTATTTACTCTATTTTTTTATGATTGCCAAATAAGGTAGCAAAAAAAAAAAGACTATAAAAATTTCTGAATAAAATATATACATATATATATATATCTGTATAATAAAATGATACATAAACAATTTTTAATTATTTAAAGATATAAATATTCATAAAATAATATGAAATTTTTATAGATAAAATATTTTTTATTTTGTTGATTATTAAAAAAACATAACAATAGTAAATATATTTTTTTATCACTTGATGTAAAATGTTTATATGATTTAATTTTTTTTTTTTTTTATTAAACTAACCTTTATTTTCATTTTCACTACATGCTAAAATTCTCATAGGAATTATTCCTTGAATACCAGTATCATTTGATGGAGATAGAAAATTTTCAGATGGTAATAAAGCAACATTTACATTTTCATCATTTGGCGATGAATTGCCCAAAAGCTAATAATATATTAAGGTTACAATAAATAATTTAATATTATCAACTTACAATAACTTTTTGTCCTTTACTAACAGAAATATGACTTTGTGACAAAGCTTTATAATTTTCTATTACAACAAATATTGTATTTTTCTAAAAAATAAAATTATATATATATGATAAAAAAAAATTAAAATATTTATAAAAAAATAATATTTTTAACAAACATCTTTATTTCCTTTATTAAAGGATGATTTTGTAGATGAAGTACTAGAATTTTTCTTTCCATCACGATCATTTTTAAAAGAAAAACTAAATTTTTTTTTAGCTTTATCACAAAATTCTTCTGTTCTAGCTCTAATAGTTCTCAAAGATTTAGAATGTTGTAGCATAATATAAAATTAATAATTTTCAAATAAATAGTAGAAAGTAAAGAGTCTATGTAAAATTTGTTTCTGAAAAATCTCTAGAGAATATTCCTTTTTTCGTGGTTAATTAAATTGAAAGAGTATTCATAAAAATTAGTGATATCCATTATCATAAAGCCGAAAAAAAAAAGTATTTATATAAATATATTATATAAAAGTAGAATTTAGAAAATAAAGAGGAAAATAGTATGAAATAAATTTGTAAATGTCTATATAAATCAACAACAAAAATATATATATTATATTTAGAACATGAATAAAATATTATATAAATATAATAAATTGAACTAAATTAAGAAAAATTTTTTATCAAAAAAAAAAAAAAATAGAAAGTTTTTATAATAAAGGTGAGTAATATTATTATATATATAGTGTGAAATAAAAATGTCTATATATATATATATATATATATGTTTATATACATATATGTTTGATAAATATTATACATTTATAGTTTTAAAAACTAAAAATGATAATAAAATAAAGAAAGCTTCTGTTTATAATTGCTTTATATAACTGAAAGGTTCTTAGTTTTAAAATAAATAATAAAAGAATATGATAGAATAGATAGCTAAATGAATTATGAAAAATAATTTATTTTGTCTAATAATATATTGAGGAAGATATTTACTAGTCAATAGATATTTATAATTCAACTAATTAAAATAAAAATTATTAATAAAAAAAAAGTATATTTACATTGTTAAAATGAATGAATGTGTAGATTTCACAGATACTTCTTTAAAAAACATAAATACAAGTACATGAAAATCTTTTAATTTTATATAATCTCCCTAACATCCATACCTTATCATCTTATACTTTTTGTCGATACATAATAATGTAAACAAAACAAATAAATTATTCATACCTAAGACAAATACTATTTAATTATTTTCAATTAAATTCAAAATATATATATAAATATATATATTTATTTTTATATTCATCTAAATATGAATTTATTTTTATTAATTTTTCAAAGATAAAAAAAAAAAAATTTTTTTATGATACATAATATTAAGTAAGATTTATATTTTTTTTTATGAAAGATTATAAAAAAAAAAAATAAGCAATTTTTCTAATAGATAAAATTATTTTTTATTTCCTGCGCATATATATATATATACATAAAATTACATATCAAATGTTTTATAGCTCAATTTTAATTATAATCTACATCTTTCAAAATATTATGTTTTTAATAAAAAAAAAAAAAATTTAAATTGAAAAAGATTGGTAGCTGTTTGCAAATATTATTATTTCAGTACAATAATAAATATGGTGTAACTAAAAAAGATTGGTAATAACAACAATGATATTTTTAAATTATGTTACATACTTCAATGAAAGGAAAGTAATTAAAAAAAAGTATTTTAAATGTTAATAATTGATTTTGTATATCTTTGTTTTTTTTTTTTTTTTTTTTTTTAATTTAACATTAATAAAGATGATAAAGAGAAACTAATAAGAGATTGCATAAAAATAATTCTTTTAACATTTTTAAAATAAATATAGTTGGATAAAATTAATAATAAATTTATAAATAACATTAATGTGAAATTACAAAATAAATTATAAAATGTATTTGAAAATTTATTTCTCTAAAGTATACAAATATAGGTATTTATTGATGGTATACAATAATCATTTGAATATTTAATGAATACATTAGACAAAGGTATACGGGGTGTAGAAAAAAAAAAAAAAATTTGGTATCATGAAAAATGATAAAAGAATGATTGTTATATAAATAACATATATTGAAGATGGTGAACTTCTATCTGCTTTTGATACACTTTTACATCATAGACTAGATATGCGCAAGGTTTGCTAAAATGATAAAGTAGAAAAATATACATTAGAAAAAGAAAAAAAAAATTTTTTTTTTCCTTTTTTTTTGTCTATTTATTTTCTAAATGACGTCTTTTTTTTTTATTTTAAAAAAATTAGAAAAAATTTATTATAAATAAAATATTAAAAATAGAAAAGGATAATAAATATCTTTATATATACTTCGTTTATTTTACATATATATATTTTTTTTTATCCTGAAAACATTTATAACTGTTCAACATAGACAATTTTAAAAAGCTTCCAAAAAAAGATATTAAAATACATTTCCTGTTTCAAAAAGAAACTAAATATATATACATATACATATATATATAAATATTTTTTAAGCTTATTTTTTTTTATATTTAATAATATAAAATTATTATGTAATTATAACAATTAAATTGTAACATATAATTAATGTAACATAAAAATATTATAATATAAAAATGAAATAAATATGAGAAAATTGTAAAAATTTTTTTGTTATTATTTAACAATGTTACTTATAGAAGATTGTTATAAATAGTGAAAAGTGTATATTTAAGATTACAAATATTGTTAAATATAAAGAATTGTTGCAAAAATTTATTATTGATATTAAGATATACATATATATATATACATATAATAAAAATTTGTATATAAAATAGTTGTATTTTATTTTAACTATCTTCCATATTTGGTAAATTAGCTAGAATTAAATACTACAATTTGTTAAGATAAAGATATTAAAGTCATAGAATGTTATTTTTCTTGTAATATATTTATATACATACATGATAGGTATGAAAGATGACCTTCAATAATAAGTGAAAAATATATGGTGAATGATAAAGAAAAATGTTAGAAAGTTAGATATAATTTATGCTACACTGAGCTTATTATCTTTACTAGCATTGAAGTATTTGACAAATTTAAGAGATAACAAAAATATATAAATTGTTTTTCATAACACTTTTAAACGACTGTCATTTATTGAGGAAAAAAGAGGACAATTATTTTATATATTAATATTATTTGAAACATTTTAAAATATTAAAAGCTCATTCAATAAAAATCAGTTGGATCACTAAAAATGGAAAAAGGTAAATATAAATAAATGGAGTGTGTTACAAAAATATATTAAATAGTGAGGAATAAATATATATACATATTCGTGATGTCATTTATATAATATTAATATGTCATTTTGTGAAACAATTTCTCAAAATAAACATTGAATATTCATGTTAGTATGGCTTCAAATTATTTTTAATAAAATATAAAGTATATACAAAACTTATCTCTTTATAATTTTTCTTCCTATTTTTTATATTAATATACTTTTTAAAATAAATATATAACGAAAGACTTTTTTTTTTTAAATTATCATAAATTTTAAATACATTTGTTTTTGACAATTTAACATTTAAAAAATCATCATCTTAAAAAGGATTTATGTTAAAACTTATAAAAAAAATTATAGTTAAATAAGTACTAAGTATAAAAATATAAAAAAAAAGAGAATAAGAAAAATGTTATATACAAAACTAATACTATAAAATTATAATTTTATTATCTATCAAATATTTTCAAATGGTATAAAATTAAATTTTAGTTATACTATTGACTTTATATAACAATTTAACTCTCTAGAAAGATATTAATCTTTTAAAGATAATTGATACTAACATCCTTTGAGAATAAAAAAAAAAACTTTTTTTTTTTTATAACTATTTAAACATTATTTAAAACTTACTGTATTTTTAAAATTAATATTTATACTATCAATAACATTTTGATGCTTTTTAATGGTAAATCTTTTTAATAATTTCCGTATTCTTGGAAAATGAACACATTTTTCATTTGGCGTTACTGATGATGTTGATGATGATGAAGATATGACATCTGTTTCATTTTCCATTCTTTATAGTAAGAAAAAAAAATTATTACATAGAGAATATTAGTAAAAAATATATAATATTATCACTATGAAATATATATATATATATATATATACATATATATATATACTGTTATAGTAAAAGGAAGAAAATATTCTGTTTTACTTACATCAACTTATTTTACCTAAAACTATTCTAAAAAATTTTTATTTAAAAATTATCATGAAAATATATCTCTTTTTTTTTAAAATAAGCTAAATAATAAATTAAATAAATGTATAATATATATTTGTATGTTTCAATAAATTTAATAAAAGTGTAAAAAGATGAGTTAATATAACTCAATATCTTGAATAATGTTATAATAATAGGATAGTAGTTTATCATTTGATCATTTGATCATTAACAAATATATATATAATGTATATATATTACATAGATATTTAGTAAATCAGTGCAACTCGAGGATATACGTTAAAAAGAAATTAAAACCTATTTATGATAAATGGCATCTCTAGTTAAAGTTAAATATTAAAAAAAAAAATAATCTTTTCAACATGGTTTTTTATTTTTTTTTTATATTTATTTATCTATTATTTACATATACTTTATTGGATTGTACAGCCTCTCTCTAAAATTTGTAATATATCATAGAAACCATTATTCAAAAATTAGTCATTTAAAAATAAACTATTTAATGTTAAATAAACGAGTAAATTTTTTTTTTGTTTCATTAAAATGGCTATAGATCAAGAAAAAATTAGTAGTAATAAAAAATCATTAAAAAAAAATGATAATGATAATGAGGAGAGTGAAAAAGAACAAAAAGACAATGAACAGAAATTAAAAGAAAATGGCAAAAAAGATAAAGTTTTAACGGCACAAGAGGAGTATATTAAAACAAGAAAAACTATTTATGAAAAATTAAGACTTGGTGAATTAGGTTGGAGACTTCATGAAAATTGTCAATATTCAAAAAGTAAACTTAGAAAATTATTTTATGCTGGTGATGATAATGCTGTTGACTACAAATTTTGCCTCGAATTCAGTGGTTCTGATCCATGGGCTGTATTTGAAGATGGAACAGAGACTAACTTTAAGATTAATGATATTTAAAAATAAAAAAAAGAAGTATAAATTAAAATAACAAAATAAAGCTTATTTTTATTCTTCTCCTTTATTGATAATTATTGAACAACTTATTAGTTAAATTGATTTATTAAAACCAATTTTTTTACATTTGATAAAAAAAAATTAATATATTACACTATAAAATTACAAATATTATAATTTGTATTTCAATAAATATTCACAAGTAGTTATTATAATAAACAGCGAAGTAATTTTGTATATTACACTATATTTTCATTGTTGAAATAACTACTGCTTTATATGGGTATACTGCTACTTTTTTTGTTAACTATAAAACTTTAAAATTATTTTTTTTCATATAAAAATAACCATAAGTACATCTCTCAAAAGCACTTTAAAATTAAGTTTTTATTCTTTCTATTTTTAATAAATGTTTTAGGTTATATTGTGTATTTTTTTAATCAATTTTAAATGATTGAAAAAAGTTTAAAAAGTTATATTTCATTTCATTTATTAGTAAAAGGTGCTCCAAAATATCTTTTTTTATTTAGTAAAAGCCTCTTGTTAATAACTTAATTCTAAAAAAAGTTATTAATTTGTTTATAAAAATTACTACGATCTTGAAATTTTTTAAATATATTTTTTAATATTCATATTATTATTTGTTTTTATTATTATCATAACAACTTATAAAGATAAAATTTTTTTATCAAAATTTAATATAAAATTCTTGAAAGTTTTTCCTACAATTCTGTTGTTTTAAATTTCAATAACATACATTTTAAGAAACGTTTGTTAAGTTTTTACAATATGTAATTTTTTTCAAACTTTTACTACTACAGTAAAATTTCAGATAAATTATTTTTTTTTATTTTGTAAATTAATCTTATACATATTCACAAGGCTTTATTGTTTTTAATACCTAAAAATATTTTGTTCATTTTTTATTTATGTGTAAAACTTCACTCATATATAATTTATTTAAAAAAAAAAAACTACTATTTTTTTTTGTTCTTGGAATCATATATATGTAGTAGTGAAATTTTTATTTAAAAAACTTATTTAAATAAAAAAAAGAGGAAGAATTTCTTATTGGCTTAAATATTGCCCATACATTAGTTAAAATTAAGGTCATTTACATTGGTACATGTGAAAATAGGTAAGATACAGATTCTCCATTGTGTGTTCTTCTAATAGCTTCAGCTAAGATTCCTGAAATATCAATACATTGAATCTTTGGACATAATTTCATATTTTCTTCTTGTGGTATGGTATTTGTAACAACAATTGCTTCAAATTTGGAATTATTTAATCTTTGTAAAGCAGGTCCAGAAAATACTCCATGAACACAAATGGCATAAACTTTATTAGCACCTGCCTCAACTAGTTTATCAGCAGCTAAACAAATAGTACCACAGGTATCAGCCATATCATCAACCAATATGGCAGTTTTACCTTCTACATTTCCTACCAATGTCATCTTTTCAACTTCATTTGCTCTTTTTCTTTCTTTATGAATTAAAGCAAAGTCAATATTAAGTTTATCAGCAATTGAGGTAACACGCTTAGCACCACCTGCATCTGGTGAAACAACAACAGCTTCCTGCCAATTAGGAATGTTCAAACGTATATATTCAAGTAAGGCTGGTTCAGCATACAAATTATCTACAGGAATATCAAAAAAACCTTGAATTTGTGAAGCATGCAAATCCATTGTTATAATATGATCAGCTCCAGAAACACTAAGCATATTAGCAATAAGTTTAGCTGATATTGGAGCTCTAGATTTGTCTTTTTTATCTTGTCTAGCATATGGAAAACATGGTATGACTGCAGCAACTCTACATGATGATGCAATTTTACAAGCATTAATCATAATTAATAATTCCATTATATTATCATTAACTTCACCTGATCCAGATTGAATAATATAAACATCCTCTCCTCTAACAGATTCTCCAATTTCAACATTTGTTTCCTAAAAATATACATTTCACCATTTTCTGATGTGGGCATAATATCAAAATCTTACTTTGTTGGCAAATTTTTTTAAAGAAGCTTTTGAAACATCCAATTGTAATTTTGAACATATTTTTTGAGTAAGCCCTTTATGAGAACTGCCCCCAAAAACTTTAATATTCGGCATTTTTACTGTCAGTCTCCGTATCCCTTCTAATTCTTCTTCTTCCCTATTTGTAGGTCGTCGACTAATACTACTATTAGTCGATGAAATGTTTTCAATTGATGAAGCCGTTTTTAGATATGCAAAAAAAAATTGTTTTTACCTTTTCAGGCTTAAAAAGTTTTTCTAAAAACTAAAAAAAAATATATCTTAAATTGAGATAATATATTTAATAAGAATGATAAACAAAAAAAATAAACTAATCATAAAAAGTTTTAAAAATTAACATTAAATAAATTAAATCTATATTATGTTAAGCTTACAAAAAGTTATTGATAGAATGATAACACAATAAAGGTATTAAAAATAATACAAAATAGTGATGATCATAAATTAAACTTAATATTTTGTAAGAAAGGGAAAAAACAAATATTAATAAATTAAAAGATAAAAAAAACTACTCAAATTATAAAAATATTAAATTAAAAATTTGAAAAATGAAAAATTTTATAAAATTTCTTTAAACTTTCATCTAAAAAACATAGGCACCCTACCAATTTTATTTTGTGAAATGTATCTTTGAAGGTTTTTATTAAAAAGACAAATGTAGAGATTTTATGTTGAGTAATTAGTTCATGTTTAAATTAAAAAAATTATCTGCTATTTTGATTTTTTTTTTGTAAATACAAATATTTAAAGATAATTTTCGTAAGTTTATTTTTTCAATTTACCTTTACTAAAACTACAAATTTTTTCAATAGTTACTTTTTTTTTGTACAACAAATACTATTCATTAATTTTTACAAATAATAAAATATGTTTTTTATAAAAACAATATTTAAGTTTGTTTTCTCTTTTATTAAATTTAAATTTTATGGTTTCAATAGATATTTAATTCATTAAATGAATTTTTAGTCTTCTTATATTTTTTATCATTGAAAAAAAAGGGCATTTGTTGCCCTTAAAATAGATAATTATTATTTTTAATAATAAAGTATCTTTTTAAATTTTCTCAATATAAAAGCATACATTTAATTATCAATTACTTTATTTCTAATAAATAAGAATAATGAAATATTGTACTCTAAAATATTGACAAAGTAAGGATTTTTTGTGTAGAAGAATGTTAAGAATTCAAAGCAGATTGACAAAGAGAGGGGTTGATGAAAAATATTTGCAAATAACTAGAAAACACATTAATTACTAAGAATGGAATAGAAAACTGGAAATAAAAAGAAACTAAAAGTTATGAAATCACTAGATAAAAAACAATGTTAATGTTTTACCTAATTTACAACTTAAATTATGTTTAAAAAAGTTGCGTTTGATAATTTTATTAAAAAATAGAGTAAGCAAATAATGGAGATTCATAAAAACGGATTACTATTTCATTATAACTAAATTGAATTCAACAAGATTTATTACTTTTTAACAAGTTTAATCTCTCAAATTTCCTATATAGATTCTTAAGATTACTCGTGATAAATTGTTAATAAACAATTGTTGACAATGTCAAAAATTTTTGAAACTTTTTAAAAAAAAAATTATTTTTTAGATATACTGTAATCATAGCTTTAAAGTTGATAATATTTCATTTACTTAAATATGTTAATTTGAAAAAATAAGATTATTAAAAATGTATTAAATTTTTAGGTCATTTTTTGTATTTTAAAATATAAATGAAATTTTAAAAGATGCGAATTATTAAGTAACTATACATATATTAATTATATACCACTAACATTAGCCAAGAAATAATGTTTTATAAGATGAGAATTTATAAAATTATTAATATTAAAATTTCAAAATATGATGAGAAAAAAACAACATAATTTATATTGATGTTTTGGAAACTTTTTTACAACCTGTTAAGTATCTATTTGAATTTATTTCAAAAAGGGATATTAAAATACATATTGATTATTATTAATAAATAATAGTTAATTAAAAGAAATTAAAAGAAATTTAGATATTTTAACAATAGAAATGTTAGTTAATAATAAGAATAAGAAGTCATATCTTACATATGTATATTGTGACAATATTTCAGAAAATAGATATGTCTTTAATTGAAAGGATCAATTTTGATAAACATCTATATAATAATCAAATACTAAGATAAGCCTATAAACCATCATCTTATAGATGGTATTAGAAGTCATGTAAAATTTCAGTATTATTTTCATATATCTTAATTATATCTTTTAAATAAATACCAAGTTGATGTTCATTTAACTGTAAGAATATTAAATGTATACATATTTATGTTGTTACTATTACTTCATTTATTTTTGTTCACATGAATTATAAATTAAATTCATAAGATTTAATGGAACATTTTGATTCTAAATATATTTAACAATCAAAGAACGAAAAAAAAATAGAAATATTTTTTTTCATCCAATACATAATAATATTTATACTTTGTTAAATAAATAATTTTGTTATTAAAATTCTTTATCAATTTTTTTATATTAAAAATTAATTATTTTAACTAATGTTAAAACGTCAAAAAAAATTTTTTTATATAAACGACATATTGTTAACGACACAACGAAAACACTTATTTATTTATCATTGAATTTTTATAATTGTTAAGTATTATTATTTTAACATTCAATAATTTCATCTCCTGTAATACTAGTTAAGGTTTGTACCAATTTTTGAGCAAATATTGGACCAATTTTTCTGCCATTCTCACATTGAATATTTGAGATTCTTTTAACACCAGCAAATGAACCAATTTCATTGAGAAGAAGTATTAAATCAAATGGATTAGGATAATGTTCCAAAATTGCCCTTTTTTGATCTTCACTAATACGATGAATTGCAGATAACATTTTATACCACCAATCTTTATGAACATCAGGACCATCTTTAACACCTTTTTCACCACTATATATCATCATACCTTCAACATTTTTTTCTAAACTTAAAGGTTTTTTTGCAATTGCTCGATGATGTTGACCTACAGTCAAAACTAATTTTTCAATTTTTTTTATAAATTTTAAATGTATTCCTGTTTTTTCATAAATTTCTAAACATAAATTATATAATGATGGTTTGCTAATAGAATGTTTATCATAAACAATCACAACTCCATGTACCTCACCACAAAATTGTTTCTTTATATTAGTAATAAAATTAATTAATTCTTTTTTAGTATATAAATTTTTAAATTCTTCTCCCAAAATAACAGATAAAAAAACATTTTCTGTATCAAATAGTTCTACACGTTGAACAGTATTATTTTCAACTAAAGCATCAACACTTTTACGTTTCCATGTAATAATACTAGAAGGTAAATTTTCAAATTCTAATTGATCTTTTATTTGCCGTCCCTCAAAAAATGTTTCAATATTTTCTTTAAATTCAGGAATCATTTCATTAATTTTATTACTAACACGACAATACAAATACTGTTCAGCTTTAGTATTTATTGATGCAGAAATTTCTCTTTTAATTTTATTAATTTCTTTCTCCATTTTTTGTGCCTCCTTAGCCTCCAAACGAAGTCTTTTCTTTTTTTGTGCTTCTGTTTCACCATCACCATTATTATCATCACTAGTAATATCTTTAATTCTTCTTTTTGAAGGTACTTTTTTTAAAACTTGTTTCTCATATGTATCCATCTTTTCTACATCATTACTGACAATCAGATGAATCCCCTTACTTTTATTGTTAGATGAAATATTAACATTTTCTATGTTATTTATATAATTTAAATGATTATTTCTCTTTTCCATTACCATGTCATTTGGATTGATTTTTGTACTTGTCATGATATCAGATGAATATATTTCCATTTTCTCTTGACAACTTTTGTTTAATTTAAAGTCCTTTGTATTATCAATCACATCCAAAATAATACAATCATCATCACTAGTTTCCATTTTATTTTATTTTTTTTACTTTTTTTTTCTGTTCTATAAAATTGATATTTTTCTGAAATAAAAGAAAATGATTTACAATTGACATTTTAATGTATCATTACATTCTATTAATTTTTATATTTTTAAAAGTAAACGACATTGAAATGTGAGATACAGTTACATTGATAAATAAACAATTATCATTTTAAAAAATAAGAAGAAAAAAAAATTTGAATGTTATTTTATTAAATTTATCAAAAAAAAAGCATCACTTTATTTATATACATATTTAAATTATGGCAATATTTGGTCACTTGGTAGATCAGTAAGAAATATTCTTTTGTTATATTTATCTATATCTATTATAATTTCTATTTTAATTTAGGTATAATAATAATAATAGTAATTGTTAGTTGTAAAATAAAAAATAATAAAATCAAATTGTATGGAGGAAAACAATTAATATTAATAAAAAAAAAAATTATCTAAATCTAGAAGAAGAGAAGTATGCTCCAGATGTGAATACTTCAAACAATGGCAAGTTATATAATCTGCACGTATATACAAGAGTAATCGGGAAGAATATGAGAATGAATAGAATGGTAATTAAAGTTTTCAAGATAAAATTATTTTGCGTTACAAGTCTTCCTGTTGAAGCATCAGGTTCCTCATATATTATACTTTCACTCTTAACTTTTGTTGCTATTTCATTTAATGTTTCATTTAATTCATTTAATTTTGTAGGTATTTGTTCTTTTTCATGTAGAGCTTTCTCTAATTTTTTACATAATTTATTCTTCTCCTTTTCTAATTTTATTTTAATATCTTCGCACTTTTTGTGTTCCTCTTCTAGTTGATTTTTTCCATTAACTAATCTATCCTTTTCTAATGTTATCTCTTCTAATTGTTTCTCAAGATTTACAATTAAATCTTGTGACCGAGCCATTTCTTTATCTCTTAATGCTAAATCACGTTTCAAATTTCCTACTCTTATTTCATATTCATTAATTCTACTGTTAGATCTTTGTAAATCATCTTCCAATTTTGATTGTTCCTCCGTTACATTTGTTATAAAATTTATAGCATCTTTTTGCCTGATTGTTGTTGGTGATTGAAATGCATTTATCATAGATGAATGTGGTTGTTCATTTTCTTTATTAGCTAATAATGATGATACACCTTTCAAGACACTATCAGAAAGTCTCTCACCTCCTGATAATTGAGTTTTACTATCATTTAAATTACTTGAATTAACAGCACCATCAGTTATACTTTCATCACAAATTTTTTTATAATGGCAAATTTCAAAACGTAAATCAGCAATGGTATTTTTATAATTTTCCAACTCAACATCTTTTTCCATAACCTTTCCTTGTAGTAATTTAACCTCATTCTCAAGTTTTTTAATTTTTTGTGAATCATCCTCAGACTCATCAATAATAGCTTTATAATTTTTTTCAGCTTCTATCCTTTTCCTTTTTTCCCAATCACATTGACGAGTAAGATCAGAATTCATTTCACTTAACTTTTTATTCTCATCTTTAATAGCATACAATTCTTTAAATTTATTTTCAAGTTCCATATTACTTTTTGACAAGCTATAACATTGTTTCTCAATATAATTGTAATGTCTTTTTATTCTTTGAGTATCAGATTCCAAATCAATTGGTTTAACTTTAAAGGTATTACCATTCATTTGATCATTTCCATCTTCCTGTAAATTTTCAAATTTAGGCATTGCAAAGAGACATTGAAGCCATTTTTGAAATACATCCTCATGACTAAGTGGTATATCTTTGGTTAGAAAAGAAAAATTACTTGAACTTTGAACAGCTAAATTTAATATTATAAAAAGTACTTTAACCATTTCATTGTAATCTTTGTTATCAAAAAGTTTTGATACATTTATACAACAATCAGCCATCTTTGTTAAATCTCTTTTTAATTTATCTTCATAATATTCTGTAACATGTGCCCAAATTTGTAAAAATTTATGTGTATGAATTTCTATTTGTTGATCCTTAGGAATGGATTTTAGATCTTTTAAATAGAACCTACTGGCATCATATAGAAGTTTATTGTCAAAAAAACTTGGATCACTAAAGAAAAAAATAATTTTTTTAATAAAAAATAGGTTAAAAAAAAAAAGATGGTAAAACTCACACAGAATTAAGACAGCGCATTATAAAATCTTCAAAAATAAAACATTCACTATCTTTATTTGATATTGGAAAGTTATAAGTGGAACCAATGTCAGGATCCAGCCTGGATAATTTTAGTAAAAGAAAATTTAAAATATCAGTGTCATTGTCACAAAATTCAGCAACCATTTTTAATTGCATTAATAGACCTAAAAATATATGGAAAAAAAAAAGTTTTAGAAATTTTAATAAAATTTGAAGGCAGCTGGTTTGAGTGCCTTGAATGATATAAGACGATAACAATAATAAAGTAAATAATAAATATATACATATAGATAGAATAAAATGTAATAAAAGATGTCCTTATTATAGTTAAAAGTAAACAATAAAGTAATAAAGAATTAATGAATCTTATGTATGAATTGGACCATGGCTCTTTAAAGAAAAGTTATTTATGCATATATCTAATTTTAAGAAAAAGGAAACAAGGAATTTACTAAGACTCTTTTAGCCCCCCCATCATGCTTATTTATATTTAATAATAAATGAATATAAAATTAAATATATATATATATATTTATTAAGTAATAGAATAGAAAATCAACAATATTGTCACATTTCATCTTTGATTTATTTATCATAAAACACTTAATAAAAAGAAAGATATATAGTATGATTGATAAATAATAAATAGCTATAAAAGGAACATTTTTTTAAAGAAGCGTTTCAATTCAATTGGAGTGATGCATACAGAGTTGAGTTGATTTTATTTATAAGACATAAATTTAACGAACCTTGAACTATGGATTGATAATTTAATTTGACAAAATCGTCCTTTTTTTTTCTAATATTAAAGATTAAAAAAAAAATTTGGGTTTTTTTTTTTTATTTTATATGTTAAATTATATTTTAAATAGATATAATTGTATAGTATAACATATGTATATTATAAATATATATATAGCTAATCATAATTTTTTTTTTGTTATTTAATCTTAAATAATAATTGCTTCAAATGAAAAATTTTTATTTATTAGAGGAAGGAAGAGGCATGAATAAAATTAGCTATTATTAAATAAAATTATTACAACATAAATAAAAAGAATAATTGATATTAATAAATATATTAATCCATCATTATTATGATAAAAATAATAAGAAAAACAATATAAATATAATTATGATATTATTAATAATAAAAAGTTTGAAGTATTAGTATTTAAATAAGTTTTAATATTAAATAATAAAGTTAATAATTGCGAGAATAATCTACTTATAAATAGGAATGTAAGTATATATAAATAATTAAAACTAAAGTGTGATAAAAGAAATTGAATAATCTAAGTAATAAAAATAAAAAAAAAAAAAGCAACGCATATAAGAAACATAAAATGATATTAATATATCAATGAACACTTCTGTTGAAAGAGAGAAAAGGTTGAAGTAAAAGAAAGAGTTAATTGAAATTTATATATATTTTTTTTAATGATTTGTCAATGGTCAGTGGAAGAAAAAATTTATATTACAATATAACTAGCTCGTAAATACACAAAAGTATATTCTAAAAATATGTATAACAAGAATAATAATTAGAAATTTTATAAAAATAAATCCCTTACAATATGTTCATTGAGATAAAAAAAAAAAAATTTATCATCTCTTGTAAAATTGTCAAGAGATAAAAGTAAAATAAACATTACAAAATCACAATTGTGTTTTGTGTATATTATCAGGTAGCTACAATATAAATGAGCTAATAGAGCATTGTAAGATATTAAGCATAGTTTTATTAACTGTGATAACTACATAGAAAGTCAAGATATTTTTGATCAAATTTTATCAAGTAAATATTTATTTTCTTATATATATTTTCAATTATTAATTTATAAAAATTTAAAATTTTATATTATTTATATTTAGAATTTATTAATTGTACTTATTTATCAAGTAAAAAATATTGATATGATAAATGTCAAGTGTAGTCAATTAATTATACTGGTGACAGCTTTTCTGGCTAACTATGTTTATAGCAGTATTGGAGAAAGTGATTTGTATAGGTAGGTTATAAAAGAAAAATAATAAAAAGTTGTAGAGAATGTTGTAGTAAATGTTGTTAAAACGGCATAAATCAACATACTTTAATTTTTAGAGACGCCTTATAGATAATATTATTTGATAAATAGGAAGAAAAAGATTTAAAAAAAAAGAGAAGAAATTTATATTACACTAAGACAGTTTTCTTTATCATCTGGCCAAAGATGTAAACTTTAAATAATATAATATGTAATAATCACGGCATATGGTGTGTATATTTTTGTTGAAGGCAAGAGTATTAAAATGATACTCTAGAGAGAGTTTAAACTTCTAAACCACATGCAAACATTTTAATTATATTACATAAAATGATAAAAGATAATAATAAAGTAACCAAAAATCTTTAGAAGATCATTGAACTGGAAGTTTTTGTAGATTGAAAATACATAAAAGATTGTACATATGATAATTATTAATTATAAACATAAGGTTATATAACTATAGATTTATAACATTCTTTTTAGGGATCTTTTGGCCAATTATAGTAGTATGGTTAGACCAGTTCGAAGTAATGGAGAAAAATTAAAAGTTTCAATGAAAGTTTATCTACAACAAATAGTTAATCTTGATGAAAAAAATCAAGTTATTGAAATAAATGCATGGTTAAAATATGTAAGAAAACATATTTATATACATTGAAACTATTACTATCTATAACTTTTTTTTTTTTTTAGAAATGGAATGATTATAGATTAAAATGGAATCCAACAATGTATGAAGGTATTACTTCTATAAGATTACCATCAACTGAAAATTTGATATGGACGCCAGATATATTACTTTATAACAGGTATAAAATAATAAATTATTAATAACATTATTATAATGTCTTATTCTTTTTTTTTTTCTTACAAACAGCGCAGATAAAAGTTTTGACTCAACATATAAATCAAATCTTGTGGTGTATTATAATGGTGAAATTAATTGGATTCCACCAGGAATATTTAGAGCATCATGTGTTATTAGAATACATTGGTATCCATTTGACTATCAATCATGTTTCTTAAAATTTGGTAAAATAAAAATATTAAATAAATAATAAGTAAATAAATGTTTAAATTTTAAGGTTCATGGACATATCATGGTTATGCATTAGATTTACAAATAGATACCGATCCTGGAGAGGGTAAATTATATAATATTTTTAATAATTGACATGATAATTGTGGTAATTATAGAACCAGGAATGGATCTGTCAACTTATATACCATCCTCAGAATGGGTATTAGAAAGTGCCCCTGCCGTCCGTCAAGAGATATTTTTTTCATGTTGCCCACAACCATACCCTACAATTAAATTTTATATAAATATTAGAAGAAGAACATTATACTATATTTTTAATCTAATCATTCCATCATCACTTATAGGACTGATGACACTTTTAGGTTTCTGTTTACCAGCACACGATATGTCAGAAAAGATTGGTTTTGGTAAAGTTTAATAAAAATATTTAGTCAAATTAATGAGAGGGAAATAATTTTAGAGACAACAATATTATTATCAGTATCTTTCTTTTTGACAGTAGTATCACAAACGATTCCAGAGACAAGTGATGGTGTGCCACTTCTAGGTAAGTTATAATATAATAAATTTATAATAATAAATATTTATTTACACAATAGGCTTATTCTTTTCCACAATAACTTTAATTGTGACAATTTCTACCACTTTTACTATCCTAGTGTTAAACTTTAGATATAGACAACCATGTAATCATAAAATGAGTGAAACGGTAGGCATAAATTTATTAAAAATGTAATAAAAATAACTAATAAAAATTTTTAAAGTTTAAAAAGATATTTCTTCAATGGTTACCTTGGTTATTAATGATGAGAAGGCCAGAACATAAAATATTAAAATCAGGAATCATAAAACTTAAGGATCCAAATCAATTTACTGATGAATGTTTGCAATGCTTAGGTAAACAAGATAAATATGATAAGGGAGTAAAAAATAATATAAAATACACATGTGATGAGATGGTTCATTCTAAGTCAACATCTTTATCAGAAGCTATAATAAAAATACCTGTTGAAAAGTTAAATTTAAAAAGAAAAATAGGTGAAGGTATCTTTCCAGAAAAATATATAGAAAGTAATAGAAAAATTCAAGTAATTCAATATGAAAAATTTATAACAAAATGTGTAGAGATGGTGAAAGATGTAGAAAGTGAAAGTACATCTCATGCACTTGCTATTATAAATTATTATACTCGTATTCGTCAGCATTTAGAGTACATTAGAAAACATAAACAAAGAGATGAAAGGGTTGATGACCTCACGGTAAGTGATTAATTAATATTTTTCAAATATTTATGCTACTTTTCACGTTTTTTTTTTTTTAGGAAGACTACAAGTTTGCTTCAATGGCTCTTGATCGCCTATGTATGATCATATTTTCTATATTTATTTTCATTGCTATTATAATTATATTCTCATCTCCACCCTATTTATATGCATAGAAAAATTTATTACAAATATAAATATACCGGAATATTATAATATAGATTATATTCACTTTATTATTATAATAATTGTAGTTAGAAATAAACTAATCTTTTTAATCTTTAAACGCAAATTGAAATAAAATTATCTCAACAACTATTATGGTTAAGGTAAAACTATTTAAAAATTTTTGTAATTTATTTCTTTTTAACAGACATATAAATTCCATCATCTAATAATTTATATTTGTAATGAGATATAAATTAAGATATGAAATAAGAAAAATTTTTAAATGTTATTAAACTATAAAAGTAGAAATAATAAGATGTTATAAAATATATAAAAATAACTTCAAAACGTGGTATTGTTAAATTTCAAACACAAAAGATAGATGTGTAAATGTAACTAAAACTCACTTTTTAGAGAAAAATAGATTTTCACTCTTCCCCATAAATCAATCTCAGGCTAGTTTTTAAATATAGGAAGAACATTGTCATATAAATGAATTGTTACATCAATAATTTTCATTGACAGATTACTGTTGTTTAAAATAAATGATATTTATAAGCTAACAAATTAAATATATTTTTTAATAAATTTTAAAATAACTAAAATGTTGTTTTAATATAGTTAAAAAAATAAAAAAAAAAAAGAAATGAGGGATGATATCAACAAAACTAAGTTTATAAGCATATTATATATATATAACAGTGGAAATGTTATGGTAAATAACGAATAAAATGTTATCGAGATATTCAGTATACGTAAATAATCAAAAAATATTATACTATATAGTGAATGAAAAAAACAATTTAACTTTTAATATTTCCAGTAATAGAGTGAGAAGAAAATTAATAATATTAAAATTGATCTTGATTCGATGAACAATTTAGGGGTATTATGTATATATTAGAAATATCGAGATGTAGATAATTTTATATAGTATAAAGAGAATATTTACAAATAAAAACAAGAATTTAAAAAGTTAATCATTAGTTCATTTCCTGTCAAAGTAGTAATTATCATTCTAAAGATAATTAAAATTGACAATGTTCAAATAATATATCTATATATTGAAAATTATAGAAATAATAAGAAAAAAAATTTTTTTTGTTTACCAATGATATACATACAGGGTGGTCCATAAAATTTTTCCCTCGTAAATTATTTTTGTTTATAATACTTTACAAAAGTTTTTTTATGGTATAATCTATACTATCGGCATTCTTCTATATTTCTGTTATCAAAAGAATGCCATGGTTTATCAAACTGTCATTGACATCTTTTTTTAATTGATATAAGATTTTTAAAATAAATAAAACATTAGTTGATTATATATACTTTTTTAACTTATAATTTTATTGTAATGTATGATGTATCTTTATAATATTTTTTTTAATCTTTCTACTTTTGTCAAAAAATGATTAATGAAATAGAAAGAAAAATGTATGATAAGAATATATATATATATAATTTATCAGCTTATAACATCTAATATTACAACAAAAAAAAAACAATTTTTATATTAATACAAAATTTTAAAATATTTATTAATATTTCATATCTACTTTTAAATTTTAAATTCATTTTTAAATCTTTATGTGAGGGGTATATATTTATTTGAAGAAATCTCAAAAATAAAAATATATTTATATGTTTTAAAATATTATCAGCTCTTGGATATTATATTTTCTCTGTGATAAAAAAGATATTTAATGAAAAGTATTTGGTGATTGATAAAAAATATAAAAATTTAAAAAATAAAAAGTTTTTTAACTTTTTTATTAATGTTAAAAGTTAACTTAGTGTTTATTATGTTACAGAATAAAAAAAAGGGAACAATGACAAGTTGTTTAATTAGATTATTTTTTTTGTATTTTTTTTTAGTGGAGATATTTATGGATAAGTACCTTTTTCTTTTATTATCTTTCTTATATGCAATTTAATTTATCAAAATTTTCTTTTTTGTATTACTTTTTGGATTGTATATAATTGTCATTTCTGGAAATTCAAATACTTATTTTCTATGAATTTTTCTATACTATTTGTGTAAACATTTCAGTAACATAAATAAGAATTTTTGTACAAAATTTTAATAATAAACTTTCATTATTTCATTTTTAATAATTTTTAAAAAAAACGGGATAATATGTAATATCAATTGTTTCATCATATATGGATTCAAAATCTTATGAAATTATTTTTTTCCTTGTTAGATTATCTACATAAAATTAGGTAATCCCAAAAAGTTTTAAACTATTAAATATACAATTATTATCATGAAGTTTTTGATACTTGTATATTATATCATATTAATATAATACAAAATATTATGTCCACATTTAGTTGATAAATTAAAATAAATAAATTTTTTTTTCTATAAAGTTTAATTAAACAAAAAAAAGTATCTAGATGGTTTACAATAAATGAAATATTTTCAATAATTTTTATGTGGTATTTTAAAAGAATAATAAAAATAATTTAAACTATTCTTATCATTCCTTAACATAAGCATTCTTTTTAACATTTATTATATGCCTAGATATTTTAGTGTCATAGAAAACATTTCCATAATTAAATTTATGTTAACTAGCTTCATAATATCATTTATTTTAATTAATGCTAATAAAATGATAATAATATAATATTGTAACAAAATCTTAAATTGCAATATTTTAAAAAAAAAATTATTTAACATTATATTTAATCAAGGGATAAAATGTTAATAAATTTTTGTTTTCATAGTAAAAAAAAAATTAAATATTTATTTAAATATAATTTTTGCTACATATCCTGAATTACATTAAAAATTAAATTATTTTTTTATTTAAAAGTTATAGAAAAAATGACACTTTAATTTTTGATTATTATATAAACGTTATTTTAATTTTGAAAGAAAAAAGTTTTAACAATTTATTAATAATAAAATGTTTATAAATTTTTTCCTCTTTTAGAAAACAGATTACACAAACTTCTAATGAGATGAAAGGATCTAGATAAGTTAATTGAATAAATGAAAATGCTTTTCTAGTGACTTTGTCAAAAGTTATTATCTAAAATTATGTCTTTAGAGATTTTGTGAATGAATAAGTTTTAAAAAATTTTACTTTATACATCTATATATATCTTTTATAAAATAAAATATAACATTGTGACTGATAAATTTTTGTATAAAAATGTAAAAATATAAAATTGTTCTTATATTTATTGTAAATAGATATCAATTAATAAATCTTTATTTTTTTTATTAAAATAAGCTTTATTAAAATTTTATTATTATCTTATTTTGACTTACTATTCATTTTAATGATTAATAAAAGTTTATAGAATTTATTCTTCTCTTTTCTTAACTTATGTTATCAAATGATAAGTAACTTTTCAACTTTCAATTACATTTTAAAATTTTAAAAGTCTCTTTTAAAATATAAACATTATGTATATATATATATATGGATATATTTTCTAATAAAAATAGTTTATATATAATACAACTTATTTTTCTAAAAATATTTTAATTTTTTTTTAATTATTATAGGTAAAATTACTCGATGACAATTTTTGTAATCATGAAATATGTTATATTTAAAAGCTGAAATAATAATTATTTTATTTTATCTACCATTTTTGTTATCTATAGATTCTGTCAAATTTGGTATGAATATAAATAAATATATATGTATTTAATTTTATAATTTTTTTTTTATTTTTAAGGAGCTATTTTTAGAAAAGCAAAAGATGCTCATCTGGCTGCAGCTATTAGCTATGCTGTTGAATGGAATAATAATAGGATAGGTCATTATCCTGAAATAGAATATATTGTTGATTATGTTGAACCAATTGATTATTATGAAGCTGCAAAAAAAGCATGTCAATTGATTGAGAAACAAAAAGTAGTAGCATTATTTTCTACTGCTGATAGAAATATGAATATGCAAATACAAGATATAACAACTAAAATTGATATACCATTTTTTTCAACTATTAATGATTTTTCTAATGATAAATTATCAATTTTAAAAAATAATAAAGAAAATGGGATATGGTCTACAAAAATACAAATGTTTCCAAAAGAGTATATTGATGAAGCAATATCTGATTTAATTAAACATTGGAAATGGAATCGTCTAATAATTGTTTATTCAGACATTAGAAGAATAAATCGTTTAATAACATTTCTTGAAAATCCATCATATTCATATATACGTTTTATATTAATACGTGTTGTTAAAAATGATTTTCTTGGAGCAGCTAAACAGGTAAAAGAACTTGAAGATTGTGCATTGGATGAAGAAAAATTTTGTAATGATATGAATCGTATACTTGTTGATATGAATTCTGGTGATACCTATAAATTTTTTATAGCTTCTCTTCAATTAGGTTTAATAGATCTTCATCATTGGTTTTTAATGACATCATTAGATTTAAGAAATATAGATATGAATTTATTTAAACATAATCATGCACGATTTATTGGTATTAATCTTATTAATGAACAATTTTTATTAAATTATAATAATACATTTAATTTAAACAATTTTAAAAATTATATAATTAATGAATGGATAAAAGAAGGAAATGATATTAATAAATTAGAATTAAGTGAAGCTATTTTAATGTTTGATGCTATATATCTTGCTGTTGAAGTTTTTAAAGAAGCTGGAAAAGAACAAAAATTAATTATTAATGATAAAAGTAATACACAATGTAAAACATCAATAAAATTATCAAAACCTTATATTTATGGTAAAGATATTATTGAAAAAATAACAAAAAAAAATATTCTTGGTTTAAGTGGAGATTTAAGTAGAATTCATACACCAATGTATCAATTAACTAATTATACCTATCGTATAGATTTACTTGGATATAATGGTGTAATTAATGATATTGGTTTTTGGGAACCAACAAATGATGTTTATGTTAATATGACTGGAGATTCAAAAGCTCAATTACAAAGGAATGTCAAAGTTTCTGATGAGTTGAAACCACATTTTAGAGTTACAACAGTTCTTGAAAGACCTTATGTAATGTATAAAAAAAATCACTTTGAATTAGATAAAAATTCACAATTTGAAGGTTTTTGTATTGATTTATTACATCAATTAAGTAAAGATCTTGGTTTCACTTATACAATTCATGTTGTTAAGGATAGAAAATATGGAAGTGATATCTATAAAAATGGTACATGGGATGGAATTGTTGGTGAAATTCTTAGAGGTGAAGCTGATATGGCTGTTTCTCCTTTTACTGTTAATTTTCAAAGAGCACAAGCACTTGATTTTACCAAACCATTTCTTTCATTAGGAATCTCTATTTTATATAAAATTCCTGCTGATCATCAACCAGATTTATTTTCATTTTTGAATCCACTTTCATTAGAAATATGGATTTGTATTCTTTTATCAATAATAGTTTTAACAGTAGGTATGTATTTTGTAGCACAAATAACTCCATATGAATGGAATTTAAATTTTTCTTGTTGTACTGCTCATCAACCTCATCCTGGAGCTCAATATTCATTAGAAAATTCTCCAGTTGTTTTGACAAATAATTATAGCTTTTGGAATACATTATGGTATGTAATGTCAACAATGTTAAAAGGTGGTTGTGATTTTGGTCCCAGAAGTTTCAGTACCAGACTTCTTGGTGGTACTTGGTGGATGTTTACGCTTGTTATTGTTTCTGCATATACAGCAAATCTTGCTGCTGTATTAACAATTTCAAGACCATATATACCAATAAAGAATCTTGATGATCTTGCCAATCAAACAGATATATCTTATGGCACTTTAGTAGGTGGTTCAACAAGTCAATTTTTTATGGAATCAAAAATTGAATCACATGTTAAAATGTGGGAATATATGAAAAATAGGGATGTTTTTGTTTCATCAAATGCTGCAGGTGTAGAAAAAGTATTAAATGAAAATTATGCTTATCTTATGGAAAGTACTTCACTTGAATATGAAGTACAACAAAATTGCAATTTAACACAAATTGGAGGTGTTCTTGGATCTAAAGGATATGGAATTGCACTTCAGAAACATAGTGAATGGACAGATAGAATGAGTAGACAAATATTATTATATGCAAAACGTGGAATAATAGAAATGAAAAAACAAAAATGGTGGAGAAATCAAGGAGTTCCATGTACTGGAGTTGGTTCTTCAGTAAAACAACAAAGAGTTTCACTTACATTTCATAATGTTTCTGGATTATTTTTAATACTATCAGCAGGTTTAGTTATTAGTATATTCATTGTTATAATAGAATTTTATATAACAAGTAAAAAAATAGCAAAAAAAGAAAATATAGCAGTCAAAAAACAAATAGCTAAAGAAATGTCATTTGCATTAAGATTAAATAATATTAGCGAACATAGGAAAAGAAATAAAAAACACAGAAACAATGATGAAATTAGCAAAGAAGATGCAGTTAATATTGATATGACAAATCATATTTAATACAATAAAAATAAGTAACTTTTTATCGTGTTGAAAATTTTATTATTGTCAATTTCTTATACTTCCAAATGAAAATATTTCATTTTAATTGTATAAATTATAAAGTTTTAATAATAATAAATTAATTCCATTTATGACACATTAAACATTTTTATTTTTTTTCTTAATTTTTCAGATACGTTTGAAAATTTATGTCTGAATACAATTTTCAAAAATATAATATACAAAAAAGTGTATAATAACTGTGTTAAGCAACAATAAAAAATGATAAAATAATTTTTTTAAAACACCACTTAAAATTTTTTATTATATCTAATTTTTTAAATTATAAATAGAACTTTTTTGTTTATTTAAACTTTTCTAAAACAAAATTTTTTTTATTACATTTTATCATTCAAATTTGAGCATTTTAATTTATATTAATATGAAAAAACAAAAAAAAATTTTTTGAAGTTAATAAATTATAATGTATAACTTATTTCAAATATTTTTTTTTCTAAATCTTATTTTAACTATATTTTTTACTAAAAAATTATATACAATGGAAAATTTTAAAAGTTCAATAGTTAACCAAAAATTACCACCTAAAGTTACGCTAATGTGGGCTTATAATAAGTATGGTTGTGATGTCAAAAGATATGAAACTAAGGATGATATTTGTTATAAGTGTAAAGGAATAAGTTTTAATGATCTTGATTTAGCAGTAAAGTTTGCTCAAAGATATTGCAGAATTAAAAGCATAGATAACCAAGAAGCAACTATTACAAGAGTAAGAGAAATGGATAAAGGATGTCAGATTCGTCGACGTCATTTACCAAAAAGAACTCAAGCTCTTTGTCAAAATGTTGTAACGGAAGTTTGTTATCCTAATTTTGATATTAGACCATATCTTGGAAAAAATAATTTTAATCTTCATATATGGCATATCATATGGAATGGTTTTACTTATCCTTTATTTTCACGTAATGATTATAGGGATATGAAAGATAGAGTAAGTTTAAATAAAATATTATTTTTTTAAAAAAAAAAAATTTACAGTTTTTAAAAGAGATTAATATGTATCGAGAACTTCATGATTCTTTTTTTCTATTTGAAAGTCTAACATTAACTGAGATTGCTCAATACCATGCAGATTATTTAGCAAAGTATAAATTAGTATCAAGAAAATTTGAAAGCATGTATGGTGAAACAGTGGGTGTTGCATTTTATCCTGCTAGTTCAGTTATTGTTAAGAAATGGTATGATGAAAGTTTATTTTATAAATTTGGTAGTAAAAATCCTGTTTATGGTACTCAGATGTTTACGCAAATGATGTGGAAAGAATCACGACGAATTGGTATTGGTATTGCCAGAAATGACGATGTTTTATGGTTGGTTTGTAAATATAGTCCAAAAGGAAATATAAGAGGAAGATTCAGAGAAAATGTTTTACCATTAAGTAAAAATAAAGAAAAGAGAAGTTTTTGGAGTCGAATGAAAGCATTAAAAGGATTAAAAGGTTAAAATACTATATTTTTAAATTTTGTTTAATACATATAATTTTTTAAATCTTTTTTAAGTAACTATAAATGTATTTTGGTGCTAAAATAAAGAATCATTATAAAATAAATAAAATTGTACTTATTATCTTTGCATTTACATTACAATTTTTTTTGCTATCATACAATTGTATGAATTCAATTATTAATAACTTTTGTCTGCTATCATCTTTTTTTGATATATAAATATATGTATAATAAAATCATAATAAATATTCATTATAAAAATATGTATACTATCATGTTTTAAAAAAAAAATTTGATTATTTTACGTTTTATCCTACGCTAATTTTAGTTAAATTTATAAAACATTACAATAAAAAGTATAATTATTATTTTTTAATTAAATTTATTATAATGACAAATAATCATGATGTTGTAAGGTTAGGATTTAAAAAAATTGATATTAATTTTGAAAAAACAAAAAATAATGAAACATTAGGTGTTATCATTCGTCAAAAAAATGATTATTGTATGATAACAAAATGTGAATCAGGATCATGGGGTGCAAAATTTCTTAAGATGCAAGATACAATTATTAAAATTGATGGAATTACCATAACTAATAAAGATGAATGTGTAAAACAATTGACAGAATGTATGAAAAATAAATCTAATGGAATTATTGTTGTAGAAAGACCAGAATCTATTGATGCAAAAGTTTGGGCAGCTAGTGTAGTAAATGAAGAATCAGCTCTTTCTGCTACAGCAAAAATGGCTTTAATGTATAGTAAAAATACAAACCCACCACCACCAACATCATCTACAACTCAAACTCCTCCTATATCACCTACTCCTAAAAAAAATTCTGTACCAAATTCTACATATGGATGTAAAAATTTTTCTTTTGGTCAAGATGTTAAAGATATTGTTATAGCTGAACTGGAAAGAATAAAAAATGGTGGATTAAGTACTCCTACATTTAGTATAATGAAACAAGATACATTTGAAAAAGGACAAAGAAAAACATTTGTTAATGACATTGTTGGAGAAATTCCTATTGTACCTGATCTTAGTAAACCAACGATGCGTTCTGTTGGAAAAATTTATATGGGTAAATAAAAATTTTTGGTTATAAAATGTTTTCATAATTTTGTATTAATAAATTTGACAAATAAATAAGTCTTTTGATATTTTTTTTATTTTGTTCTAATTTAAAAATAAGTCATTATCTGACAATTTTAAGATAAAAATAATTAAATTTTGGTATTTAAATTAAACTTTGTTTTATATTATATTTTTAAAATATACAAAAGTTGTAAGAATAAAAAAACACAATGATAAAATGATATTTAAAAGAGTACATCAAATACTATTAATTTATTTCATTAAATAATTTTTATTTTGAACTTTTTTAATTTTTAAATTTATATTATCATACAATGTTAACAAAAAGTATGAATTAAAAATTATTAAAATCTTTATATTTTGACATGATGTAATAATGAAAACAAATGGATATTATATCTATAAACTAGAATATATTCTAATCAACGCAGTACTTGAAAAAATATATTTAAATTTTAAAATAATTTGAATATTAGTTTCATATGACTAAGCAAAATATTTATGTAATTATTTTCAATTTGTAAACTATTCCAAATTTTAATGTTAATTATTTGTAATTTTTTTTAAAAATAATAAAGAAAAACTTTTTAAGAATTACTTTGTTGTTCTTAAAATTATTTAATTAATATAAAAACTTTTAAAGAAAATTATATTTTATCAATTTATTTATTGATTTTTTTAATGTATAAAAAAGTTTCTAACCAAAAAATTATGTATATTTTATTAAATTTACATGACAATTATATTCAGATAAAAGAAAATTTCAATAAATTTATTTTATATGATTAAAATAGGAAGCTTGTATAATATTAGATAATAAATTATATTCAAATTATTAATAAATTAATAAAATGGTTCAAATAAATGTATCTAAAAAATAAGACTATATATTGAATTAACTAAAAATATAGGTAAGAAACAATAAATTTTTTTATTTTTTTTTAAATAAAAAAATGTTTTTTTTAAATTAATTTAAAATTATCGTAACCATAATTTAAATATTATATATGTAATAATTCCAATTAAACGATGTTCACCTGAATTACTTAAATCATTTTTCCAATATATTAAAAAAAAATTAATTTAAAAGAAACTTTTAAACGTCATAAGCAATTAGACTTTGAAAAAATTTTAGGATACTAGAAAATATTAAAATAAGAATTTGTATGAGTTTCATAAACAAATAATTTATATTTTTTTAGTTCTTATAAGCAAATGGAATCTTTAACTAGTGAATGGGAAACTTTTCTACCAGTTAACCAAGTTTTTAATGATTTTGTTTTAAAGAAAAAAAAAAGTAAGATATCAAATATGTTTGAATCTCAAAAATTGAATGTTAAAAAAAAGAAAACAATCAAAGATAAAATCATGAATAATAATGGTTTTCATGAAGATAGTGATCATTTTAAAAATTCTTCTTTTTTGATCAGTAAAGCTGATGGTAATATAAATTATTGTAATGATTCAATAAACAGTAATTTTAATACTTCATCAGCTAAAAGAAAAACACTAAAAAGAAAAGAGTATCCTGGAGAATCAAAGAAAAAGTTTGTTAAAGCTCAAGAAAATAGTATCATTAAAATCGAGCAAGAATCTTTAAATATTATTAATGATAGTATAGTTTCAAATTTTATGTCCATTCAAGATATGTTAGAGATAATGGATCAAGATAAAATTTATTCTTTTCGGAAACTTTTTCCTCCTAATATTATAAAAATTGCTGAAGGATCTTTTGGTGAGGTATACTCTGGAAAAAATTTAAATGATTTAGATATCATTTTCAAGATTTCACCATTTGAACCTGATGAAAAGGCTAAAACGATTGTTAATGGAGGTCCTTTAAATGGTTGTTGGGAATTGATTGTTGAATATGTTATTACACATGAATTATCGAAATTGAAGGAAAAATCAGATTTTCATTGTGACAATTTTGTTAAAATGCATAAGGGTTATATTATTAATGGAACATATCCTAAAATTTTACTAGATGCTTGGAAAGCATATAAAAAAAATAATGAGGTATTTAATGAAAACCCATGTGAATATAAGAATAAAGTTAAAAATTTTATGGTTCTTGAGCTAGAAAATGGAGGGACTGAATTAGAAAAATATGAATTAACAACATTTCAAGCTTACTCAGTAGTATTTCAATTAATTCATAGTATGAGAATTGCTGAATATTTATTTAATTTTGAACACAGAGATCTTCATGAATCAAATATTTTAATTCAAAATATTGATAACAATATGGATGTAGAATATATATTTAATTCAGTTAAGTATAAATTAAAATCTTTTGGTGTAAAAATTAAAATAATTGACTATACGTTTTCAAAAATTACTCTAAATGATAGAAATTATTTTTTAAATCTTGAAGAATTTAAAGAACTTTTTGAGATTAATTCTGACTCAAAACCTTTCCAAAAAATTTATCCTAAAATGAGAAAAGTAACAAATGGAGATTGGTCAAAATATTATCCTAAAAATAATTTGTTATGGATTATTCATCACATCAAAAGATTCTTTTCACTTAATTTGATAAAAGATGAAAAATTTGTAAAATATTTTTCAACAAAGGTTTCTAAAATGGAGTGTCTGGAAGAGCTTGTTCAAGATAAAACATTTATTCGGTTTCAAAAAAAGTTTATTTATTTATAATTTTTTTATAAGTATAAATATTTTGATTAATAGTTTGCTATAAATTATCATGAAAAATCAAATGAATTATGTTCTGTTAAAAAAGAAGTGAATGTTATTTTTATGTTACATAAGTTTATTTTTGGTTGTTTAATTTTACCATATAATTTTTTATTCAGATTTTACTTTTTTTAACAAATTATAAACTAAATTTTATTTATAAAATATCAATTTCTAATAAACTGTGGTTGATTTATTTATAATTAAATAAATATTCATAGTTATAAACTGAAAAAAAATAATTTAATTGTAAGATTATCTATGCAGATAAGATAAATTTCTCTTTCATTAACTTTCTATATATTTTTCTTTTTATCATTTTATTTGTTTTTTTATTTATTATTGATTGATTTTAATTTTTTAATCAATGATTTTTTTTCAAGAATAAAAAGTAAAATCACAATTATGAGCATATTTATTAATTTTTAACAAGTTTCATTTTTAAAAACATTATGTCTTTAAGATAACATTGATAACTTATATGGATGACAAAATATATTATTGAAATCAACAGTTAGAACAAAGTATGATAAAAAAAATTGTTAAACAATTTGTTGTAATCACTATAAACCTATAAAAATTAATAATTAATAATTTAAAAAATATATTTTTACTATATTATTAATATTTTATTAATAAATAAATAATATTTTAGTAAAATAAATTGTTTACAAATTTTAAAATTAATAATGATAAATATAATTAAAAATGACATTTTATAAATGCCATAAAAATAATTTAAATATATTTTTGTTCATTTTTTACTTAATTAAATATTTTAGTAGATGTTTTTAAAAACATAACAAAAATGTAATTTAAAAATGATTAAAAAATTACTTTTCAATTTGTAACACTGTAGTAGTTTTAAAACAAAATTTTATCAATATTAACAAAAAATTATACTTTTAAAGTAAACTGTTACATCAATAATTTTAAATTCATTTTATATATTAATTATAAAAAAATATTTTTATCACAATATTATTGTTTCGTTAAAAAAAATGTAAAATTATAGCAATTTAAAATTTTTAATTACTAAGCCAGATAAAATCATTGCCCCTCACCATTACATCGATCTTCATTACAGCAACAAAATTTGACTGGTACATTTTGAAATTCTGTATCAATACATTTATTTCTTGCTAACTAAATTTATAAAAAGAATTATTAATAAAGTATTTAAAGATAATCTATCAAATTACCAGACAACGAAATGTACTGCAACCAGCTTTCATTACATTTAAAAAGGTTCCTGCTTCTGCAGTGAAATTATAACAATATGCCATTGATCCTGAACAATCTTCTGTTTCCTCTCCAATATTACGTCCTCGTAAAAGTGTATATCCATTATAACAAGTTAAAGAATAGTTTAATGTTATTAAATAAGCTATAATAACTGTAAAACAAAATAGGCATTTTTTTCTCATTTTATTTTAATACAAAAAAAAAATTATTCTTCAATAGTATGATTTAATAATTTAATTTTTGCTACTAAATAGTATTTGATTATATATTTATTTAATAACATTACATCTTATAATTTATTATTATATTGTGTCATTATTTTTAATTAACGTCACAGTAAGTTATATAATTGGTTTTTCAATAATATATATTTTACCTTGATTAATTATATAGTTTAAATAAAAAGTGACAACTTTAATAGTTTGATGATAATTTAATTTATTTAATGTTTTTATTATACGAAATAAGAATGTACCCAATGATTATAAAATAATTTTTTTATTTCTCTAACAAAAAAAAAATAAAATAAAACAAAAAACCATGAGTTGCTAATGTTTGTTTATACTTCTTCGTGATAAGGAGATATAAATATATTATTTAATTGATTATAGCTATTTCACTCGAGACAGATTAGTCATTGTAGCGTTCAAATTTTTCTTCTTAAACTATAATTTTTAAATTGAATTAAATTTTTAACACTTTTATTATTTTATAATTTTATAGATAGAATGTATTTACAAAAATATATATTATTATTTCCTTGTATATTTTTATTATATTTATTACATATAACTGTATCATTAACATGTTATAAGGTAAATTAAAGTTTTAATTTAAATATTCATTTGTATTGTGATTGTAGGGAATGTCATTAATGAAAAATAATAAACCACAAGAAACTGTTGAGTGTAACAAAAGATATTGTTATAATGTAACGGCTGATGCAGGTTTATTTTTTAAGGGTGAAAGAGCAGGATGTTCTACATTAAGATGTCTTGTAAGTAATAATCATGAAATATATTTTCAATTATTTTAAGACTGCCAGAAACAAATGTATCAGTACAGAAATTCAAAAAATTCCAGTGAAATTTTGTTGCTGTGACTATGATCGATGTAATTAGTAAAAAAAAATA
>NC_037308.1:0-16885 GCF_001040885.1 Strongyloides ratti | reverse complement strand
AAGTTTTTTTAATTTTTTTTCTGATAAGACGTGGTTTAATTGATTTGAAATAACATAATAAAATAATAATTATTATTATAATAATAATAAATAGACATATACCACCAATAAGTCCATATGTACCACCAATACCAATATAATCAATTAATTTATCAATAAAAGATTTTTTCATAGATTCCATTTCCTTTTTTTTATCAGCCATTTTTTTATCATATTCTGATCCATCAGTTTCTGATAAAATTTTATATATATCTTCACCTTTTTCATTTTTTCCCATAAATACTTTTTTTCCTTTTATAAATGTTTGAGTTAAAGTAACAGTTCCAGTAAGAGTAATATAACGGCACATTAAAGATATCATGTTGGTTTTATTATTTTTTAAAATAATATAATCTCCAGAACGTTTAAAATTATCCTTTTCATTATTATTAAAATCATTTAATTTAATAGTTTTATTTTCATAGGTGAGAGAGTCAAAATATCCATATGTGATTCCATTAATAGTACAATTTGGTTGAATAGACGTTTCATTTGCCAGATATAATATGTCCTGATTTGGAAAGTTATAATCATCCTTCATTGGTCCAAAATAATACATTTTTTCTACAACGTTATCATTTTCAATTGTTGGATAGTTGTAGGTGAACTTCAGTATTTTAAATTGATGCAGAGTAAAACTGTCCATTATCATTTCATCAGTATTTGGTATATCTTTAATACTTGATTCTGTGTATCTCATTTCTTTCATTAAAATTTTTTCACCTTTATAGAAATCAGGAGCATCTGGAGACATCAAGTGAAGTTTTATATTGTATACTTCTGTCATCCTTTCTCTTTTAATAACATAAATTTTATTGTTCCTTGGAGATAATGGATGTCCTTGACCATTAATTTTTATTTCTGGTTTGTCATTAACTGCTCTAATAATTGCACAAGGAGGTACATGTTCCAGAATAGAATTATCATCAGGTACAACAAAATAGTAATATAATTTATTGGCATGAGGTAATTCTTCTGGTTCCTTCAATTCACCATTATCTATGTTGACACGTTTTAATTTGCCTTGTTTATCCTTGGTAAATTTGATCACTTTAGTAGCATTATTATCACAAGCATTGGATGGAGGAAGTGTCTTTGATATTTTCTCTCTTTTTGCTATTACTAATGGTTTTGGTTTAGACTGCCAATTGAATTTCATCTTCCAGTTGTAAGGTGTAGGATTTGTATCATTACTTTTTATATAAGCCGTTCCACAGTTGACTATACTATGTCCAGATGCATTATGTGTCAATGGTATCCAAACAAAGATTTTTTTTTCACTTTCAATTTTTGATTTTGTTGACCATATGGAATTACCGATGGCAAAATTGTCTTCAACATTCGAATGTTTGTATATTATAGATGGACATTTCACAAAAATTTCATCTGATGTTGATTCAACTTTGATAGTCACTGGAAAGGTACTTTCAGTGAGATTAATAGAAACTGTAGGAAACAAAGCTGAATGAATAGTTCCCTCGCAGTAAGTAATAGTTTGAAACAGCAGCCATATAATTGTGAAGTTATGTAAAACCCGGAACATTGTAGTTTGTTATTTTGTTACAAATACCACATTATAAATTTTTATTTTGAAGATAAAAATTTGAATGTTATATTCAATTAATTTAAATTATTAACAAAAAATAATCATAATATAGTATTAATATTTAAATTGGATGAAATTATATTAATGAACGTATTGATGTAAAAATTTAAATATAAGTTTTTGATAGTGAAATAAATTCATAACCAAGTAACATATATGTAATAAGCTTAGAAGACGTGTTTCAATTGTGAAGAGAAATTGAAGTGGTAATATTAGAAATATTGTTAAGGATATTTATAAAAATTATTTGTTGTACATAAATTTTTGTTATGTATTTAATTGATAAAATAATTGATATATTAAAACTGTTAAAGAAGTGATAGAACTTTTTAAAAAATAGAAAAGAAATTTATTTGAAAAAAGAATAGGATTATAAAAAATTATTATTATAAAAAAGTTTTATTATAATTTAAAAAGTAATTAACGTTTAATTAAAAATAAAGAAGAATATGTTTAATTCAAATAATATAATCCTCTAATAATTTCCTCATACTTGAAGTTTGATAGAGAGGTAAAAATTGTTTTATCATTACTCCCAGAGTTCAATATTGGATATCTTTTTGTGATCAAATAATTATAACAACTTTTTTAAGTTTCAGATAATATTCATGATATAATATGTTTATGAATAGTTTGATACATATAATTTATCCTAATTATTCTTTTTATCAAAAAACAATTTGACTATTGAAAATGTATATTGATAATGGTAGTGTGAAGAATTGTTTGAGTGTTTATAGCTTGGAGAAATAGAAGAAAGAAATGTTTGTTAATGCTATTCTTCATAAATCATTTGCCATGATAATGTAAATGTAAGAATATAGATAAACTTGGATAAATGCTAAATGTTTTTTCTAACAAATGCTACATGTATGGAAAAACATTAAGTTTCTAAAGCTTTTTGTTTAGGGCACTTCTCACTAGTCATTCTTTTATGTACTATATAAGTTGGGAATTTTATACAATTTTCAGTTGTAACCCTACTGAATTTTGTAGGGTTATTGTAGTTAAATTATTTTTATTATTGTAGGGGAATTTTTAATACCTCTTGTTCTTGTGTAAGAGTATTGTGTGAGTATTATTTTTAAATGTAAAATATGACGCAATAATAAACATTTATTAATTAATTTAGTTTCCCCATACAACAATTAATTAATAATTTTTATTTTCAGAATTAATTTAGATTCTTCTAGAACAAATTTTTAAAAATTTACATGAAAACAATTGGAATATTGTCACTCCATTATTTTTCATCAAATATTGGCGCACTTTTTTTAATGTCTAAATATTCTTATGAATCTCGCTGAAATCATGAATCTTTTGAAAATTTAACTATTGTAATGATAAGATTGTCAAAAAAGGTAAGAATTGTTATTATATCTAACAAATATTTTCAGATTTCTATGAAAATTTAACGTTCTGAAGAAATTTAAATGAGGAAGAATTTTATTTGTATCTCTTAGTTAATAAAAAATCAACTGAAAAAAGACTTCTAGTATGGGATTGCAGTAATAAAAAGAATATTTCTATAAAGGTAATGAATAATTCTCACTTTTCTAACTGATATTTTAGATTAACATTTACCAATACAACTCTTCCATCAAAAGCCACTGATATTTCTATTTTGAATTTATCATTCTTAATAAAGTTTTATTTTGATTTCTGTCTTCATTTAAGAATACTCAAATATTCTTTTGTATTGGTACTAAAAAGAATAAGAGTGGAATGTCTAACACCTCAATAAAGGTATGTAATTTTTCTAATATATTTTTATTTCACATATTTAGATTATGACTGATGAGTAATTAAGAACGCTTTTAATATATAAAGAATTTTCAATAAGATTACCACTAATGCAATAAAGGTACGGTTCTAGTTATTGATATTTCTAATTTATTCTTTATAGATTGTATTGATTGTGTATTCAAACACTTTTAAATTGAAGATTCTTACTTCTGGTTCCTGATTCTTTAAATGAATTTTACCTTTTGAATTGTACTCAAAGAAACGTTAATAAAGGTAGACAAATTAGAGGAATGTCACTCGTCTACTTTTCATCATATATTTGTGCACTTTTCTGTGTCACTTTAATATGAAGAATTTCCTGATTAACTTCAATCAAATGATAAGGATGCCGATAGATGTAAGTAAATTATGTAGATTAATCAATTTTAACAAATATTTTTAGAATATCAATAGTTTTTGTGCCATTTGTCAAAAATTTATTTTAGTTCACAAATGTAAGAGATATTTTAGAGAGAAAAATAAAAAATCCCAGCAAAATAATTAATTCCAAGAAAACCTTCTATATCCCAAAATATTCACTGAATCTCCTTCAATGTTCATTAATAAACCTTCCAGAAAAAGGAAATAAATATTTCTCCGCAAAATAAATAAAACTACCAGAATATTGTAGATAAAAATTTAAAGTTCATCAAAAAGAATAAAAATCACCCATAAATTAATAAAACTCATTAAAATAAGTTAAATAATTATCAGATTGCCCTGAAAAAACAAAAAAATAATAAAAACTCCCAAAAAAAATCAACTGAAATTGAAAAATATTCAGAAATATCCATTGAAACTTCAAAATAACCACTGAAACCTCCAAAATATTCAAAAATATTCATTCTCTGACCTCCAATCTAGATTAAGATTCTTCTTATGAAAATTAATTGAATTGAGTGATCTCCCAATCTAGATTAAGAATCTTTTATATAAATTAACCAAAAAAATATCATTTACTGGAATATTCATTAAAAGAAATAAAAATAACCAAACATTAGTTAAATTTATTAAAATTAGTTAAAAAATAATTAGATTGTCACAAATTAACTGAAATATTCATTTGAATCTTCAAAATATTCATTAAATGTCCTTCAATCTAGATTAAGAATGTTACTTTTAATATTAACTCTATTTCCTCTTTACCCATCAAAAATTAATAAAAATTATTGAAATATTTATTTTATTGATAACATTGAATTAATTAATTATATTTTTACTTTTATCATTTAATTTAAATTAAGACAAATTAATATAATTAAAAGATTAATAATTAATATATTTATTTCCAGATAAATGTACTAGAATTAAATGCTAATCAAAGAGAAATAAATTGGAGAAATGTATCTCATATAAAATATCATCAAATAGTTGCACAGTTTTCTGAAGTAATGGAAGAAGATGAATATGAAGAATAATTGATACGAAAATGAAAATATTGTTAAGAAATATGAGTAATAGAGATAAATTGATAAAATTTAACAAATATTTCTGAAATATCAATAGGATTTCTGACAATTATCAATGAATCATTTGGTTATTTATGTTAACAAGAATTTTAAAGAATTTCTATTGGATTGCACTGAATATCAAAGAAGAATGGAATAAATTAAAAGAAATATATCTCTATGAAATAATTGAAAAGGTTGGTTAAATTTATATTTTAAAAACATTTCTAATATTTATTTTTAGATTTCCATCAAATATATTTCAATCTAGACTAAGAATCTTCTATTTTAAAAGGTATGTTTATATTAAGAATTTCAAAATTATTTTTACTTTTAGATTGATCCAGATATATTTCAATCAAGATTAAGAATGTTACTATAATGGTATGTTTTATTAATATAATTCAAGTATTTTTTATTTTTACTTTTAGATTGCCTCCTAAAAGGTTGGACTCTCAAAGAAATGTATGGTATTTAACTCTGTTGCAGTATCAAAGGAATTACGCAGGATATAAAAGGTTAATTTTGATAAAATTAAAAAATTATGTTTTGAATAATATATTAATTCAACTGAATATATTAAAGAACTCTTTTTAATTGTTAATTATAAACTTATATTTGAAAGAATATTTGTGCATAATAAAACATTTATTGAGAATATTTAATAAAAGACAGATGAATTAAAAGTAACATTTTTATAATTAGATTGCACCCTTTAAAAAACATTTAAAAGTTGCTCATTAAGAAAATATTTCAAAATATAAAAATTACTCATTAATTAAGATAAATTAATTGGAAATATGAACTGAAAAAATTAGATTGAATCATTTGAAATCTAGATTAAGATTCTTTTATTACTACCTTAATATTCATATGGAAACAATTAGATTGTTCTATTTAAAATCTAGATTAAGATTCTAACTTAAAAATTGAATAAATATTGAATCAATTAGATTGCTTCTTTTCTAATCTAGACTAAGATTCTTATTATTAATTAGATTGACATTCAAAAAATAATTAAGAAAATTGACATTGAAATATTTCTCATTAATTAATTAAAAATTACTCATTAAGGTAATTAATAATATTTCTACAATATATTTATATAAAGAAATTGGAATATTGTTTCTTTCATATAATATTACATCAAATATTTCCCCATTTTAAATATTGTTGAATAAATTATCATTTGACTGATGAAAAACATTTAAAAAATATTCATACAATAGGATTGCATTGAAACTTTATTAATTTAAACTTTTAATATAAAAATTGGTATTAAAAACTGTTGAAAAAGGGTTGATAAAATAAAAACATTTATTGACAAAAAATATAATCAATTGATACTTTGAAAAGTATTTCTAATAAAGATTGATGAATATTTAAATATTATTTCATTTCCCATCAAAATTAATTCAAAATTATTAGTTCATTTATAAAATACATTTCAGTATAAAATAATGAATTAGAAATATTGAATAAAACAAAATATATATTTAAAGTATTAGTTCAAATAATTTTAAACCTTTAATTTTCATTTTATTTTTGGATTGAAAATATTGACACTTAATAATATATAGTAATTATAAAGAGTAATAGTATTTCTTTTTCAAAAATTAACTAGAATTTTAGATTAAAATTACCAGTATTAATGAATGATACAAAATATTTCAATGAATGGTAAATAACTGTTTAACCATTGAAAATAAGTCATTGAAAAAGTATTGAGAAAAGAGTTATTCAGGTTGATAAAAAAGTTTCAATTAAGTTTAGTTATCAATAATTAGATTTACCAGTTAAATAATACTTTTAGATTAATACTTCAAAACAATAGTATTTTACTTTAAAATTAATTCGATTGTATAATATTTAAATCTAGATTAAGATTCTTACTTATAAATATTTCATTGCTCAAAAATTAAGAGAATTATTTATTTTTCAGTAGGATTGAATTACTTTAAATCTAGACTAAGAATCTTTCTAATAAATAATTAGATTGTATAAATTTCAATCTAGATTAAGATTCTTACTTATAAATATTAGATTGAAAAAATAATTATTTTTAAGACATTTCAAAGTTATTAATATTAGATTGATAATTTTACAAAAATAATTAGGATTTTTATATAAAATAAATAATTCGTTGATAATAAGAAAATAATTGGATTTGCAATGATGCTATTATTATTTTAGATTGACTAATAATTATAGATTAAAGGGGTTAAATAAATTATAAGATTTCTTCATAATAAATTAAATAATAACTGATAAAAAATAAAGTTATTAGATTGCTCCATTTGTTATTTATAAAAATATATCACAAAATAATTTATATCACTCAATATCAAATAATTATAAATAATTATATTCCTCCATAATAAAATAATTAAAAATTATTCAATAAAAGATAAATAATTATCAAATTTACTCAATTAAAAATATTTCTGATATAAACAATTAGATTTCCTTCCTTCCAATCTAGACTAAGATTCATACTTATAACAAAAATGATATTGATATAAAACAATTTGATTTCTTTATTTTCAATCTAGACTAAGAATCTTTAATAAAAATTAATTAGATTGAATAAATTTTAAATCTAGATTAAGATTCTTATAATAAATTATTTCTTAAAGCAAGAAAATATTAATGTAAATAATTAAGTAGTTGGATTGCACAAAAGATAATTTTATTTAGATTATAATTTCAAAAAATATTAATTAAGGGAGAAAAATAACTCTCAAATAACCATTTAATTTTATTTCAATTATAAATAAAATATAAATCATTTAGACTAAAAATTTAGATTGCTCCATTTATTTATTATAATAAAATAACACTTCCAGAATATTAATTGAAGAAATATATTTGATTGAGATTATTATTATAAAATATTCCTCATTAATATTAGAAATAATTAGATTGCCCTCGAAAAACATCACAATTAGAATATTGATAAAAATAATTAGGTTGTAGCCTAAAAAAAGAACAAAATATTCCTTCAATCTAGATTAAGATTCTTTATTTTAAAATTAATATTAGATTGCTTTAAAAAGGGAAGAAAAGATATCCTTCAATCTAGATTAAGAGTCTTTATTTAAAATTTAATTAAATAATAAAATAATTACATTGATATATTAAGTTAAAAATATCTTTTAATTTAAAAATATCACAATAAATAATAAAATAATATATTGGATTGCTCCAAAAATAATTAATAAAAATATCTTTCAAAAGAATAATATATTTTTCAAATAATGAATATATTACATTTCATCCTAAATATTTAAATTAAGTATTTTTTCAATGAATACAATATATTTTCAATCTAGATTCAGATTCTTTTATTTAATAGTCGCTGACGCTCCTAATTATTTCAGATTCTTACTTCATTTCCCATTCAATCTTTTTAATTATTTTTAAACTCTTTTTGAATCTTCTGAATATTTCTTTCATTGAATCTTTTCATTTGAATCCATTCATTCTTCCATTTGAATCTTCTTTCTGAATCTTCATCCATTGAATCTTTTATTTTGAATCTTTTATTTTGAATCTTCCTTTTGAATCTTCATCCATTGAATCTTTTATTTTGAATCTTCTTTTCTGAATCTTTCATCCATTGAATCTTTTATTTTGAATCTTCCTTCTGAATCTTCTTACATTGAATCTTTTCTCCCTGAATCCTCTGAATCTTTTACTTTGAATCTTCTTTCACTGAAAACCCTCTGAATCTTTTATTTTGAATCTTCTTCCATCTGAATCCTCTGAATCCTTTACTTTGAATCTTCCTTCTGAATCCTTTACTTTGAATCTTCCTTCTGAATCCTTTCCTTTGAATCTTCCTTCTGAATCCTCTGAATCCTTTCCTTTGAATCTTCTTTCACTGAATCCTTCCGAATCCTCCAAATGAATCTTCATCCTCTGAATCAGATTGCCTCCAGAAATTTGCTTCAAATACCTGTCCCAAAAACCAATTAAAAAAACTACCCCCAAGGTAGACCACCCACGATGTTTTTTTAGGGAATACAAAAAAAAGAAGTATTAATTAAAAAAAAACAACTCAAAAAAAATATAAACAAAATAATTAACTAATTAACTAAATTAATTAAAAAAAACATCATAATTACCTCTTAATTAATTAAAATAATTAAAAATATACACTATTCCAACACTTTTCCCTTTAAAAACATTAAAAAATTATCAACTTCCTTAATTAATAAAAAATTAATAAAATTAATAAATTAATTAAAATTATTACTATTTCCACTTAATTTATTAATTATTATCATAATTACCTCATTAATTAAATTATTAATTAAAATTATCACTAATAAACACTTTTCCAACATATTTCTTTTTAAAAATATCAACAAAAAATTAATACCACCCAAATAATTAAAATTAATTATATTTCCATCCAAATAATTAATTAAAAGATTAATAAACATAATTAATTAAAAACAAGCTTCCTAAAATAAGAAAAACTTCCAGAAATTTCTAGATAAAAATTTATTTAATCATCAAAAAATAATCACACAAAAAATTAATTAAAAGATAATTAGATTGCTCCAAATAACCAAAAAAAATAATTAATTAATTAATAACCTTCTGAATCTCCAAAAATATTTCAAAAATATCCACTGAATCTCCTTCAATCTCCATTAAGAATCTTTAATATAAATAAACTATTTCCCAATCTAGATTAAGAATCTTCTAGAAGAAAAATATATATTCTCCCAAAATATTTAAGAAATTTCTAGAATAATTAAAATATTTCTCCAAAACTCCCAAAATATTCTGAATCTTCATGAATCTTTGAAATATTTACTGAATCTCCTTCAATCTCCATTAAGAATCTTTTATTACCCACTGAATCTCCTTCAATCTACATTAAGAATCTTTTATTAGAAATTAACACATATTTCCAATCTACATTAAGAATCTTCCAGAAAAATATTACAATTTCTCAAAAAAGTATAGAATATTCTCGAATAAAAAAATATTTCCTCCCAAATAATAATTACTCATTAAAGTTAACAAATTAATTAATTAGGAAACCTCCAAAATAATCAGAAATATCCTAAAAATATCCATTGAAACTCCTCCAATCTACATTAAGATTCTTTCTTTAAAAAATAATTGAATCTCTACTCCCCCAATCTAGAATAAGAATCTTTTATACAAATTAATTACTTCCTAATCTAGATTAAGAATCTTATATAAAGGAATCTTATTATTAGTGAATTCCATAAAAATCACCAAAAAAAGATGAAACATCTAGAAAAGTATAGAAATTACCAGATTATTCTAGAATAAATTAAACATTTCATCAAAAATAACAAAAATCACCCAAAAATTAATAAAATTTAGTAAAACAACAAAATAATACTGAAATATGAACAAAATTATAAAAATATTCATGAAATCTCCCAAAATATTCAAAATAACCACCAAAATATTGAAAATAATAGGATTGCCCATTAAAATATTTAAAATAATGAACATTTTCACAAAAATAACTGACAAATGAATAAAAAGTAATGAATTGACTGTTAAAAGTATAAAAATATTCAAAATATTCACAATAACTATTAGATTGCCCATTAAAACATCAAAAATAATATAAACTTCCATCAAAAATATCGTTGAAATGAATAAAAATAAATGAATTAAATGATTTCCCAGTTGAAGCATTAAAAATATCTCCAAAACATTGATAGTTCCATCATTATTCCGTTGAAACATCAAAACATTTCCAAATATTCCCTTGAAACATGAAAACATTTCCTTCAATCTAGATTCAGAATCTTTCTTTAAATATAGTCGCTGACGCTCCAATAACGCTACGCTACGCTTCGCTATTAGTCGCTGACGCTCCAGCTACGCTACGCTTCGCTTTAATAGTCGCACGCGACTCTCTTTAATAATTAAAGATTCTTACTTGCCAAATCATCAAAAATTTCACCCAAAAATTTATTATTTTAAAGAATTTATTTAAAATTTATTCATTTCAGACATTTCCAGTACAAATTAACTCTGCATTTTATTGAAAAAATGGAAGAAATTATGAAAGAAATAAAAACCATGTACTCCCCCCTTAGTATATCAAAAATTTATATCAAATGAATGGAATTTATATGAAAAAAGAACATTTTAGTATTGAATTGGTAGTTAAAAGTAGTGAAAAGCAGTTAAAATGAACAAAAAGTATTGGATTGCACTGAAAAATAAGTGAAATATATTGCAAATGAAATGAACAACATACGAAATAAAAAGAACAACGTACTCCCCCCTTACCATCAAAAAATTTATATTGAAATTGGTCAAAAGCAAGTGAAATATAATATATTGTCAATTGAAAGAAATATTTGAACAAAGACATTTGAAAAGAAAAAGTTGGGTAAAATGAACAGTTTTAGTACAAAATAACTTTGCATTTCCTCGATAAAATGAACAAAAATTTTGAAAAATGAGAACAACGTATTACCCCCTTAGTAGTTAAAAATTTGTATAGAAATAAGTGAATTTATATGAAAAGCAACATAAAAAGTATTGAATAAGAAGAAAAATATATTGAAATGAAGTAAAGATGAACAAAAAACAATTATCAAAGTATTGGATTGCCCATTGAATTTTCAATATATTGGATTGCCCTTCTAGATGAATTAATTTATCCTTCAATCTAGACTAAGAATCTTTCTTTGAAAGGTAAGTGTTTCTATTAATATTTTAACTAAATTTTTACTTTTAGATGTTCCAAATATATTTCAATCTAGATTAAGATTCTTACTATTAAAATATTGGTATGTTTTATTAATATAATTCAAATAATATTTATTTTTACCTTTAGATTGCCTCCTAAAAGGTTCAATTCTCAAAAGAAACGGAATATTTTTAACTCTGTTGCAGTTTACATCAAAAAGAAATGAAATAAAAGGTTAATTTAACAAAAAATTAAACATATTGACAAAATATTTATATAATAAGATTTCCCCCAATTAATATTAATTTAAAATTAGTCATTAAGTGAAATATTTATAAAAATAACTCATTAATTATGATAAATGAATTGAAAAGATTGACTGAAAAAATTAGATTGCTTCATTTTAAATCTAGATTAAGATTCTTTTATTAGTTAATGATTAACATTCAGAAAATTAAGTGAAAAAGAAGACATAGAATAAAAATATATTGAGAATAAAAGAAAAGGGTTAGAGAAATAAGTAAATGGCATATAAATTCAAATATATTGAGTGAACTATAGAGAAGTATAAGTATAGGATTGCCATTATTACCATTAAAAATATTGGGTAAAAAGGGTCGAAAAATTTGGATTGAAAAATAAGAATAAGATGAATATATAAACTATTCAAAATAGATTCATTTAAAATATACTTTTAACATTATTTTACTAAGTAAACATTAGATTGAATAACTTTTTAATCTAGATTAAGATTCTTTCTATAAATCAATTGGATTGCACTCAACTTTCAATCTAGATTAAGATTCTTTATATAAATCAATTACATTGTTAAATAAAACATTTATTGAATTTAGTATTATAAAAAGAATATCATTTAGTGTATTAAATAAAAATTAATGAAAAATAATATAGGATTGCACCAAATATATTTCAATATAAAACATTGACTCCCAAAATAATAATTAAATAAAAATATATTTCAAACATTTAAAATAACCATTCTAAAAGTATTTCTATAACTGATACTGAAATAAGTGAAATAAAAGTATTGTTAAATATATTAACATTTTAATCAAAAATAATTAGATTTCCCTCAAATATATTTATAATAATACAACAATTATCAAAATATTACTACATTTTTAAAAAATATTTCACATTTTGAATCATTTATTTCTTCAATTGGATTGCATTAATTTCAATCTAGACTAAGAGTCTTTCTATAATAAATAATTTGATTGCTACAACTTTCAATCTAGATTAAGATTCTTTCTTTAAAATTTAATGAAAAAGTTATTTAAGATTTCTATATAAAAAAATATTATGGGATTGCCTTTAAAATATTAATTAAATAAAGATTGAAAAATTTAGTAATTAGCTAAGTATAAAAATATTTATAAAACAACTGATAAAAGGTTATTAAAATTAATTAAAAATATCATTTATATTAGATTGATCAAATAAAAATTATTAATTAAACACTTCCTGAAATAAAAGTAATTAAAAGGAAAAAGGTGTAATTAATAAAAATTATACATAAATAATTAGATTGCTCTAATAAATTAATTATTTAAGATTAACTGTTTCAAAAATATTGTGTAGACAAAAAATATTTACATTTTGAAGGTTGGTATTTTCAATAGGATTGCTTCACTTTCAATCTAGACTAAGAGTCTTTTATTACTTTCAAATAGATTGCTTTGAACTTTTCAATCTAGACTAAGAATCTTACTATTAATTTAAGTATTTTTAAAGAATTTTTAGAATATTTAATAGGATTGCTATTTACAATAATTATTTAGATATTTCAACGGAAAATAATTGGATTGCACTGAATATTATTATTTCTTTTAGATTTATTTCCCAATGAATAAAGAGTAAATAAATTTATAAGAATAATTAATTCAAAACAATTCCCAAATAGATATTTTTTTTAAGAAAATATTAATTAACTTAAATGAAATAAGGCAACATTGAATGAATGAATTATTTTTCAATTAGATTGCATAAATTTAAATCTAGATTAAGAATCTTTTTATTAATTTCATTGAAAATGAGTTATTTATAAAAAATATTGATGAAGAGTAAGTTATTTGATTTCTCTTCCTGATATTAATTAAAATAAAAGGTTAATTAAGTTATTGGATTGCTCCATTTAATTTTCAAAATAACTGCAAATGAAAAATATTAGTGAAATAAAGAAACAATAATAATTTATCACTCATTTAAAGAATATTAATTAATTCCAAATAATTATCAAAATATAATTGGATTGCTCCTATATAAAAATAAGTGAAATATATCACTCCAATAAATAAAATTATTTCAAATTTAACTGCATTGAAAAGATATTTATTACAAAATAACTCAACAAAATATTTATAATTATTTCAAATTTAAGAATATTTATTTTAACAATTTCATTTCCTTCCTTCTAATCTAGATTAAGATTCCTTTACTTATAAATGTTAGTTAGTTAAAACAATTGGATTTCTTTATTTTCAATCTAGACTAAGAATCTTTAATTTAAATTAGATTGTTATTATTAAAAACAATATCATTTCCTTCAGATATTTATTTCTGATAATAATTTATAACAATTATCATTTATTTATGTTAAATTAGATTGTTATCATAAAAACAATGTGAATTCTTTCCTTTCAATCTAGACTAAGAATCTTTACTTAAAATTGGATTGCCCCAAAATATTTTCAATCTAGATTAAGATTCTTTCTATTAATTTAAGTTATTTTTAACAAATTAATTAATTTAAATAATTAGATTGCTCTAATGATATTTTTATTAAAAATTCCCCCACAAAATATTAATTAAAGAAATAAATTTGATTGAGATTATTATTATCAAATATTCCTCATTAATATTAAAAATAATTGGATTGCCCTCCAAAAACATCACAATTAGAATATTGATAAAAATAATTAGATTGCACCTCAAAAAAAGAAGAAAATATTTCCTTCAATCTAGATTAAGATTCTTTACTTAAAATTAATATTAGATTGCTTCAAAAAGGGAAGAAAATATTTCTCCTTCAATCTAGATTAAGAGTCTTTATTTAAAATTTAATTAAATAATAAAAATAAATTACATTGATCTATTAAGTTAAAAATATCTTTTATTTTAAAAATATCACAATAAATAATTAAATAAAAATATTGGATTGCTCCAAAAATAATTAATAAAAATATCTTTCAAAAGAATAATATATTACATTTATCCTAAATATTTAAATGAAGTATTTTTGAAATGAATTGAATATATTTTCAATCTAGATTCAGATTCTTTTCTTTAATAGTCGCTGACGCTCCAAAATATTTCAGATTCTTACTTCCCATTGAATCTTTTCAATTATTTTTAAACTCTTCTGAATATTTCTTTCATTGAATCTTCAATCCATTCATTCTGAATCTTTTATTTCTGAATCAACTTCATCCATTGAATCTTTTATTTTGAATCTTCCTTCTGAATCTTCTTACAATGAATCTTTTCTCCCTGAATCCTTTGCTTTGAATCTTCCTTCTGAATCTCTTACTTTGAATCTTCCCTCTGAATCTTCTTTTACTGAATCTTCCTTCTGAATCCTTTTACACTGAATCTTCCTTCTGAAACCTTTACTTTGAATCTTCCATCTGAATCCTCTTACACTGAAACCTTTGCTTTGAATCTTCCTTATGAATCCATTTACACTGAATCTCCCTTCTGAATCCATTTACACTGAATCTCCCTTCTGAAACCTTTGCTTTGAATCTTCTTTCACTGAATCCATCAGAATCCTCCAAATGAATCTCAACCTCTGAATCAGATTGCCTCCAGAAATTTGCTTCAAATACCTGTCCCAAAAACCAATTAAAAAAACCCCCAAGGTAGACCACCCACGATTTTTTTTTAGGGAATACGAAAAAAAGAAGTATTAATTAAAAAAAACAACTTCCGAAAAAAACAAAAACAAAATAATTAACTAATTAACTAAATTAATTAAAAAAAACATCATAATTACCTCATAATTAATTAAAATAATTAATGAATATACACTATTCCAACATATTTCTTTCTAAAAATATCAACAAAAAATTAAAACCACCCAAATAATTAATTAAAAATATATTTCCACCCAAATAATTAATTAAAAGATTAATAAACATAATTAAGCTCATAATTACTTCATTAATTAAATAAAAACTTCCTAAAATAAGAAAAACTTCCAGAAATTTCTAGATAAAAAATAATTTATTCATCAAAAAATAATCAAACAAAAAATTAATTAAAAGATAATTAGATTGCTCCAAATGACTGAAAAAAATAATTAATTAATTAATAACCTTCTGAATCTCCAAAAATATTTCAAAAATATCCACTGAATCTCCTTCAATCTCCATTAAGAATCTTTAATATAAATAAACTATTTCCCAATCTAGATTAAGAATCTTCTAGAAGAAAAATATATATTCTCCCAAAATATTTAAGAAATTTCTAGAATAAACAAATAATTCTTAAAAAACTCCCAAAATATTCTGAATCTCTTCCAATCTCCATTAAGAATCTTTTAATATTTACTGAATCTCCTTCAATCTCCATTAAGAATCTTTTATTACTTTCTGAATCTCCTTCAATCTACATTAAGAATCTTTTATTAATAATTAACATATTTCCAATCTATATTAAGAATCTTCCAGAAAAATATTAACAATTTCCCAAAAAAATATAGAATATTCTCGAATAAATTATGAATATTACTCCAAAAAGTTAATTACTCATTAAAATTAACAAATTAATTAATCAGATTGCCCCAATTAACTGAAAATTAATTAAATATAACAAATTAATCATATCAACTTCCTTAAAATCCACATTAAGAATCTTTAATTAAATAATTAATATTACCAGATGCAAATAAATATTTTCCCAAAAAATAAAGAAAACTACCAGAATATTCTAGATAAAAATTAACAACTCATCAAAAATAACAAAAATCACCCAAAAATTAATAAAAATAATTAAAATAATGAATAAATTTATCAGATTGCCCTGAAAAAACAAAAAATTAATTATAACTCCCAAAAAAATCAACTGAAACTGAAAAATATTCAAAATATCCATTGAAACTTCAAAATAACCACTGAAATCACTGAAACCTCCAAAATATTCAAAAATATCCCAAAAATATTGATGAAATGACCTCCAATCTAGATTAAGAATCTTTCTTAAAAAATTAATTGAATTGACTGACCTCCAATCTAGACTAAGATTCTTTTATATAAATTACCCCAAAAATTAATAATTTCCATC
>NC_037307.1:11685264-11693564 GCF_001040885.1 Strongyloides ratti | reverse complement strand
ATAATAATCTCAATCAAATATATTTCTTCAATTAATATTCTGGAAGTGTTATTTTATTATAATAAATAAATGGAGCAATCTAAATTTTTAGTCTAAATGATTTATATTTTATTTATAATTGAAATAAAATTAAATGGTTATTTGAGAGTTATTTTTCTCCCTTAATTAATATTTTTTGAAATTATAATCTAAATAAAATTATCTTTTGTGCAATCCAACTACTTAATTATTTATATTAATATTTTCTTGATTTAAGAAATAATTTAATATAAGAATCTTAATCTAGATTTAAAATTTATTCAATCTAATTAATTTTTAGTAAAGATTCTTAGTCTAGATTGAAAATAAAGAAATCTAATTATTTTAAATAAATACCATTTTGTTATAAGTAAGAATCTTAGTCTAGATTGGAAGTAAGGAAATCTAATTGTTTAAATCAGAAACATTTTTAATTGAGTAATTTTGATTTATCTTTTAATGAGAATATTTTTTAAAATATTTTATTATGGAGGAATATAATTATTTATAATTATTTGAAATAATGTTTTTTGTTTAATTACTATTTTGTGTAATATATTTTTATAAATATATAAATGGAGCAATCTAATTACTTTATTATTTATCAGTTATTATTTAATTTATTATGGAGAAACCTTATCATTTATTTACCCCCTTTTATTTTTAATAATTAGTCAATCTAAATTAATAATAACATCATTGCAATCCAATTATTTTTTTATAATCAACGAATTATTTACTTTATATAAAAATCTAATTATAATTTCAAAGTATCAATCTAATATTAATAACTTTAAAAATCTTTAAAAATAATTATTTTTCACAATCAAATATTTTATAGGTAAGAATCTTAATCTAGATTGAAATTTATACAATCTAATTATTTATTAGAAAGACTCTTAGTCTAGATTGAAATTAATTCAATCCTACTGAAGAATAAATAATTCTGTTAATTTTTGAGCAATGAAATATTTATAAGTAAGAATCTTAATCTAGATTGAAATTTATACAATCAAATTATTTTTAAAGTAAGAATCTTAATCTAGATTGAAATTTATGCAATCAGATATAAAACATTCAATACTATTGTTTTGAAGTATAAATCTAAAAGTAAAATTTAACTGGTAAATCTAATTGTTGATAACTACACTTAATTGAAACTTTTTTATCAACCTGAATGTAACTCTTCTCAATACTTTTTTCAATATTTTATTTTCGATGGTTAAACAGTTATTTACCCTTCATTGAAATATTTTGTATCATTCATTAATAATGGTAATTTTAATCTAAAATTCTGGTTAATTTTTAGAAAGAGCAATACTATTACTCCTTATACCTATATTATTAAGTGTCAAATATTTTCAATCCAAAAATAAAATGAAATTTATAAGGTTTAAATTATTTGAACTAATACTTTAAATATATTTTTTGTTTTATTTAATATTTCTAATTCATTATTTTATACTGAAATGTATTTTAAATGAACTAATAATTTTGAATTAATTTTGATGGGAAATGAATTAATATTGAAATATTTATCAATCTTTATTAGAAATACTTTTCAAAGTATCAATTGATTATATTTATATTCAATAAATGTTTTTATTTTATCAACCCATTTTTCACCTCTTTTTTGGGTAATTTTTATATTAAATGTTTATATTATTGAAGTTTTAAATGCAATCCTATTGTGTGAATATTTTTAAATGTTTTTCATCAGTCAAATGATAATTCACTCAACAATATTTAAAATGCGGAAATATTTGATGTAATATTATATGAAAGAGACATTATTCCAATTTCTTTATAAAAATATATTGTAGAAATATTATTAATTACCTTAATGAGTAATTTTTAATTAATTAATGAGAAATATTTCAATGTCAATTTTTCTTAATTTATTTTTGAGTGTCAATCTAATTAATAATAAGAATCTTAGTCAAGATTAGAAAAGAAGCAATCTAATTGATTCAATATTTATTCAATTTTTAAGTTAGAATCTTAATCTAGATTTAAATTAGAACAATCTAATTGTTTCCATATGAAGCATCAGCCAGTAATAAAAGAATCTTAATCTAGATTTCAAATGATTCAATCTAATTTTTTCAGTTCATATTTTCAATTAATTTATCTTAATTAATGATTAATTTTTATAATTTGAAATATTTTTTTTGTTAATGAGTATTTTTTAAGTGTTTTTAAATGAAGGGAATCTAATTATAAAAATATTACTTTTAATTCATCTGTTTTTTATTAAATATTCTCAATAAATGTTTTTATTATACACAAATATTCTTTCAAATATAAGTTTATAATTAACAATTAAAAAGAGTTCTTTAATATAATCAGTTGAATATATATATATAAAATAAATCTAATATAATTTTTTAATTTTCTTAAAATTAACCTTTTATATCCTGTGTAATTCTTTTGATACTGCAACGGAGTTAAAAGCTATCTGCTTTCTTTGAGAGTCGAACCTTTTAGGAGGCAATCTAAAAGTAAAAATATAAAATATGCTTGAATTATATTAATAAAACATACCATTATAGTAACATTCTTAATCTTGATTGAAATATATATTGGAACAATCTAAAAGTAAAAATAATTTTGAAAATATTAATATAAACACTTACCTTTTAGAATAGAAGATTCTTAGTCTAGATTGAAATATATTTGGAGTGAAATCTAAAAATAAATATTAGAAATGTTTTTAAAATTGAAATTTAACCAACCTTTTCAATTATTTTTCATAGAGATACATTTCTTTTAATTTATTCCATTCTTCTTTGATATTCAGTGCAATCCAATAAAAATTCTTCAAAATACTTGATAACATACATAACCAAATGATTCATTGATAATTGTGACAAATTCTATTGATATTTCAGAAATATTTGTTAAATTTTATCAATTTATTTCAATTACTCATATTTCATAACAATATTTTCATTTTGGTATCAATTATTCTTCATATTCATCTTCTTCAATTACTTCAGAAAACTGTGCAACTATTTGATGATATTTCATATGAGAGATATTTCTCCAATTTATTTCTGTTTTAATTGCATTCAATTCTGGTACATTTATCTCTGCAAATAAATATATTAATTATTCATCTTTTAATTATATTAATTTGTCTTAATTAATTGAAATTAAAATGATAAAAGTAAAAATATAATTAATTAATTCAATGTTATCAATTAAATGAATATATCAATAATTTTTATTAATTTTTGATGGGTAAAGAGGAAATAGAGTTAATATTAAAAGTAAGATTCTTAATCTAGATTGGAGGAGGTTAAACAGATATTTTGAAGATTCAAATAAATATTTCTGTTAATTTGTGCAACCTAATTATTTTTTGACTAATTTTAATAAATTTAATTAATATTTTGGTTATTTTTACTTCCTTTCATGAATATTCCGGTAAATGATATTTTTTTCCTTAAATTATAAGTAAGATTCTTAATCTACATTGGGAGATCAGTCAATTCAATTAATTTTTTAAGAAAGAATCTTAATCTAGATTGGAGGTCAGAGAATGAATATTTTTTAATATTTTGGGAGTTTCAGTGGATATTTTGAATATTTCTATGATTCAGTTGATTTTTTTTGGGAGTATTAATTAATTTTTTGTTTATTCAGGGCAATCTGATAAATTTATTAATTATTTTTATTAATTTTTGGGTGGTTTTAATTATTTTTGATGAGATAATAAATTTATTCTGGTAGTTTTATTTATTTGTTGGGGAAATACTTATTTCCTTTTTCTGGAAGATTTATTAATGAACATTGAAGGAGATTCAGTGAATATTTTGGGATATGGAAGGTTTTTTTGGAATTAATTAATTTACTGGGATTTTTTATTTTTTTCTCTAAAATATCTCTTACATTTATGAACTAAATAAATTTTTGACAAATGGCACAAATCCTATTGATATTCTAAAAATATTTGTTAAAAATGATTAATTTATCTAATTCACTTACATTTACCAGCATCCTTATCACTTGATTGAAGTTAATCAGGAAATTCTTCACATTAAAGTGATACAGAAAAAGTGCGCAAAAATATGATGAAAAGTGGACGAGTGACATTCCTCCAAATTGTCTACCTTTACTAACGCTTTTTTGAGTACAATTCGAAAGGTAAAATTCATTTAAAGAATCAGGAACCAGAAGTAAGAATCTTCAATTTAAAAGTGTTTGAATACATAATCGATACAATCTATAAAGAATAAATTAGAAATATCAATAACTGGAACCGTACCTTTATTTCATTAGTGGTAATCTTATTGAAAATTCTTCATATATTAAAAGCGTTCTTAACTACTCATCAGTCATAACCTAAATATGTGAAATAAAAATATATTAGAGAAACTACATACCTTTATTGAAATGTTAGACATTCCATTCTTCCTCTTTTTAATACCAATACAAAAGAATATTTGGGTATTCTTAAATGAAGACAGAAATCTAGATAAAACTTTGTTAAAAATGATAAAATTCAAAATAGAAATATCAGTGGCTTTGACGGAAGAGTTGTAGTGATAAATGTTAATCTAAAATATCATATTAGAAAAGTGAGAATTATTCATTACCTTTATAGAAATATTCTATTTTTATCACTTCAATCCCATACTAGAAGTCTTTTTTCAGTCAATTTTTCATTCACCAGGAGATACAAATAAAATTCTTCCTCATTTAAATTTCTTCAGAACGCTAAGTTTTCATGAAAAGCTGAAAATATTTGTTATATAATTAAAATTCTTACCTTTTCTGACAATCTTATCAATACAACAGTTAATTTTTCACAAGATTCATCATTTCAATGAGATTCATAACAATATTTAGACATTAAAAAAAGTGCGCCAATATTTGATGAAAAATAATGGAGTGACAATATTCCAAATTGTCTCCATGTAAATTTTAAAAAATTTGTTCTAGAAGAATCTAAATTAATTCTGAAAATAAAAATTATTAATTAATTGTTGTATGGGAAATGAAATTAATTAATCAATAAATGTTAATTATTGCGTCTTATTTTTTTTTTCAAAAACATTACTCACATAATATTCTTACACAAAGAACAAGAGGTATTAAAAATTCCCCTACAATAATAAAAACAAATTAACTACAATAACCCTACAAAATTCAGTAGGGTTACAAACTGAAAATTGTATAAAATTCCCAACTTATATAGTACATAAAAGAATGACTAGTGAGAAGTGCCCTAAACAAAAAGCTTTACAAACTTAATGTTTTCCCCATACATGTAGCATTTGTTAGAAAATACATTTAGCATCTGTTTTATAATTAAAATTTAATGTTCATCCAAGTTTACTTTTTTCTATACCTCCAAGCTATAAATACTCAAACAAATCTTCATACTACCATTATCAATATACATTTTCAATAGTCAAATTGTTTTATTGATAAAAAGAATAATTAGGATAAATTATATGTATCAAACTATTCATAAACATGTTATATCATGAATATTATCTGAAACTTAAAAAAGATGTTACAATTCTTTAATTACAAAAAGATATCCAATATTGAACTCTGGGAGTAATGATAAAACAATTTTCACCTCTCTATCAAAATTTAAATATAAAGGAATTATTGGAGAATTATATTATTCAAATTAAATATATTCTTCTTTATTTTTAATTAAAAGTTAATTTACTTTTTAAATTATAATAAACTTTTTCATAATAATAATTTTTTATAATTCTTTTCTTTTTTTTAAATAAATTTCTTTCTTATATTTTTAAAAAGTTTATCACTTCTTTGACAGTTTTGAATATATCAATTTTTCATCCATTGAACACATAACAAAAATTTATGTACAACAAATAATTTTTATAAATATCTTTAACAATATATATAATATTACCACTTCAATTTCTTTTCACAATTGGAGCACATCTTTAAAGCTTATTACATATATGTTACTTGGTTATGAATTTATTTCATCATTAGACACCTTATATTCAAATTTTAACATCAAAACGTTTCACTAATATAATTTTATAATATTTAAATATTAATACTATATTATGATTATTTTTTGCTAATAATTTAAATTAATTGAATATAACATTCAAATTTTTATCTTTGAAATAATAATTTATAATGTTGTATTTATAACCAAATAACAAACTACAATGTTCCTGCTTTTACATCACTTCACAATTACATGGCTGCTGCTTCAAATCATCACTTACTGCAAAGGAACTATTCCTTCAGCTTTGTTTCCTTCAGTTTCTAAGAATATCAATGAAAGTACCTTTCCAGTGGCTATGAAAATTAAACCTACGTCAGATTTAATCCTTGTCAAATGTCCAGACAAATATTACAAGCATTCAAATATTAAAGATTCTTTTAACATGGATGGTTTGTTAGAATTTTCAAAATTAACTTTTCGTACTAATAGCAAAATTTTTGCCTGGACACCTTCTGTATACAATAATATAAATAGAGATAATATAGTAACTTGTGGAATAGCTGGTATAATAAATTTTAACAATAAATCAATAAATTATGATTGGAAGATGGAATACAATTGGCAGTCTAAACCAAAACCATTTGAAATAGCAAAGAGAGAGAAAATATCAAAGACACTTCCTCCATCCAATAATTGTAGTGATAATCCAGCTAAACTTGTCAAATTCACCAAAGATAAACAAGGAAATATGAAACGTATTAATATAAATAATGGTGAATTGAAGGAAGCAGAAGAATTACCTCATGCCAATAAATTATATTACTATTTTGATGTTCCTGATGATAATTCTATTCTGGAATATGTGCCTCCGTGTCAAATTGTTAGAGCAGTTAATGAGAAACCAGAAATAAAAATTAATGGTCAAGAACATCCAGTATCTCCAAATAATAACAAAATTTATGTTGTTAAACGAGAAAGTATGACAGAAGTCTTCAATATAAAACTTCACTTGATGTCTCCAGATGCTCCTGATTTTTATAAAGGTGAAAAAATTTTAATGAAAGAAATGAGATATACAGAGTCAAGTATTGCAGACATACCAAATACTGATGAAATGATAATGGACAGCTTTACTCTACATCAATTTAAAATACTGAAGTTTACCTACAACTATCCAACAATTGAAAATGATAACGTTGAAGAAAAAATATATTATTTTGGACCAATGAAGGATGATTATACACTTCCAAATCAGGACATATTATATCTGGCAAATGAAACGTCTATTCAACCAAATTGTACCATTAATGGAATCACTTATGGATATTTTGAATCTCTTACTTATGAAAATAAAACTATTAAATTAAATGAATTTATTAATAATGAAAAGGATAATTTTAAACGTTCTGGAGATTATATTATTTTAAAAAATATTAAAACCAACATAATATTTTTAAATTGTCGTTATATTACTCCAACTGGAAGTGTTACTTTAACTCAAACATTTATAAAAGGAAAAAAAGTATTTATGGGAAAAAATGAAAAAGGAGAAGAAGAATATAAATTAATACCAATAAGTGATGGATCAGAATATGAAAAAATATTAGCTGAACAAGATCAAAAGATAGCAGCTATGAAAAAATCATTTTTTGAAAAGCTTAAAGATAATATTGGAGCTGGTGGTGCATATGGAATAATAATTGGAATTATTTTAATTATTCTAGTCATTATAACAATTGCTGCTATATTCTGTTACATTAAATTATTAAGACCAATTATTATAAAAAAGAAAATTATAAAAACATATCCTAATATATTTGAATTATGGGATCAAATATCAAAACAAGACTTAGAAACGTATTCTGAAAATGGTATAAAAAAAGAATATATTTCAGATGGTGTACAAAATTTTGAATATAAAAAAATAGAAGAAGGTGGTGAAGAAATTTTTACTGATACAATCTCTCTTTTTGATAAAAATTTGGTCAATTGTTTTAGAGATATTAATGAAGAAATAACTGCTTATTGTATTAATAATATATCACCAGAAAGAAAATATATTATATCAGATGGACCAACAAAAGAAAAAATAAATTATTTTTGGGAGTTGTTATATCGTGAAAATGTCAAAGTAGTTGTTGCATTTATTGATCAACAGAATAATGATATTTCAATTGATGATAAAAATTTTAATTATTGGCCAAAAAAGAAAGAAAAATATGGAAATGTAACTGTTCAATTTATAAAAAATTTATCAGTAGATGAAGCAACTCATTTATCAATTACTAAATTTGAAATGACTGTAAATGTAGGAAAACCAAAAGAATTAACT
>NC_037307.1:11640711-11685131 GCF_001040885.1 Strongyloides ratti | reverse complement strand
TCGTTATTTCCAGAAGTTTTTAAATAACTGTAATTTTATTTATCAATTCTAACAAAGATATTTTTTTACTACACCTCTTTTGTTTGATTTCATTAAGTNACATTTACTGAACAATATAATAATTATAAATATAAATTTGATATTTATGAATCTTATGAAGATAGTTCTATTAAAAGTTTTATAAAATTTGTTGGTTTGATTGACTATGGAAAATTAAGATATTTTTATGAACGATTCATTAGAACACAAATAATTAATGAAAAAGTTTTAAACAAAAAATGTTCCCGTTTTTATTCTATTCTTAAAACAGAAAAAAAAAATAAGATACGATATCCAGAAATTCCATGTTTTGATAGAAATTCATTAAATATTGGAGAAAAAGATTCTACTAATGTTGAAGGATTTATTCATGCTAATGAAATGATTTATAAATATGGTGAAGGAAAAGAAAGAAAAATTATTATGTGTCAGGTAAGAATTCATAAATATTTTATAATATAACATATATTTTTTTAGGCACCATTAAAAGAAACTGTTGATGATACATATGATATAATTTTTAAATATCAGATTGAAGTAATAGCAATTCTTATTAATGAAAATGAATTAAAGAAACAAAATAAATGCTATCCTTACTTTTCATTAAATCTCAAAGATAATAATTCTAAAAATTATTCACTTACAAATAAAGGTGGTCAACTTGATAAGAATAAATGTTATTATGAGTATGATTGTATACTTACTCAATTATCTACAAATAAAACAAAAAATTTTAAACTACTTCATTATATTTATTGGCCTGATAAAAGTAAGCTTGTTTAATTAAAAAAAAAATTTTTAAATTATTTCTTTTAGATGTACCTTCTGACAAAAAATCTTTCAATGGATTCTATAAAAAATTAATTGAATTAAACAAAAATGATTATTTAATGATTCAGTGTAGTTCAGGTGTAGGAAGAACTGGTACACTTGCATTAATAATCTATATGATCGATATGATTAAATTAAAAAAATCATTCGATCCAATAAAATGCTTAGATTATGTCAGACAACGTCGCTACAAGGCTGTTCAAACTTCAAATCAATTTTTCTTTGCTCTATCTTTTCTTTATGAGCATTTCAAAAATCGGATAGTTGCTGTAAATACCGAAATATATGATAAATTTATGAAATTACTACAAACATTACTTGAAGAAGAGAAAAAAACTTTAAATCAATAACTTATATATTATAATATCATTTTATAATGAATTGTTTGGTCATGAGTACACACAAAATATTGTGTTTTTATAATTAATTAAAATAAAAAATAAACACTTATAGTTTTTTATAAAAATTTTTTTTGCTTTATGTGTATATGAATTTACAACATAAAACTTCATCTTATTTATTACACTGAAAATAATTAAATACACTTTAAAAAAAAGATATAGAAAAATCAGTAATGTGCCACGCTAATACTTTGTTACATGCTTTAAATCTTGTTCATTTTACAAAGTGAATCAACTGAAAACTATATTAGAACCTAAATGAATGACTTCATGGAAAACCGTTATTATTTTAGTTCTTATTTTGTATAAAATCAACTTATTTCTTTTTTTTTAAAAATAAAATTTTATTAAATTTCTATATTGTAATTAACAAAAATAATAATTATTACTACATTAAATATTAACACAATTTTTTTTATTATTTTAAATTAAATTTATTTATATTGAAGTACTTTACAAAGATACCATTTTTTCTATTGCCAGTCTCAAAAAAATAACGTTATACAGAAATCATTTCTCCTAAATATTTTATAGTTTTAACAGTTCAATATAATAATAGTTCTACTGAATCTATTGTACAAAAAAAAATTTAGAATAAAAGAAAAATAATTTTGAAAATTTTGTTGATAACATTTAAATTTATTAACAAATCAATTCTGATCGAAACTTTATTTAACGTTTCTATTTCCTCTATAATTGAACAATATAATTACATCGTTAATAAACTTTTCTTAATTCTGAAAATTAAACAATACTTAAAATTTATTTTGTAATACTTTTGTTAAACTTAATCTATTCATTATCAGTGATCTAATTTTTTATGACAAATATAATTTATTTATGTACGTTGGATTATAAAAAACATTCTACAAATTATTCCAAGTTTGAATTTACACTTCTATTTGAAAACATTCTTACAATTTAAATAAAAAAAATTTTTTAATTTAGCTTACTTTTGATCATCTTTTCTATGAGTTAACAAGAAAACTTATTAGCACAATCTTCCCCTCCATTAGTTTGCTTTTATACTTCATTGAATCCTATTACAATAAATGAAAATTATAAAATATAACAATAATAATTTACATTCATAAAATTTAGTACAATTCTACAATCCTTTTTAAATAAAAAATTTTTTTTAACAATTTTTAAATAAAACAAAAACTATTATCAATATATAATTAAGACTAACACTATACAATAAATCTTGCTACATTTAAACAAAAATAAAATTATTTATTTACTTTTTCTAATACTTGAAATTCTCATATTATGAATATATAATAACTAATCATATGTTTATCAAAAATAGTTAACTTATTGTTTTGGAGATAAATTATTTTTAAATAATTTTTAATAATACAAACAAATAAAACTACTTCTACAATTAAACGATACAACTTTATTCTAAGGTATGAAAAAAGTTTGTAACAATAAATATTTTAAAATATTTTTCACTCTTCACTATACCTTTCATCAGACTAAAGATAAAAAAAAAAGTTAATTTTAGAATTCAACTACTAATTAACATTCCTCATTTTTATCTATTTTAGTTGCAAGTCACATTCTTGAAACTTTTACATGTTACATTTAACATTATATTCTGTGTTCAAAAAGAAATACAAAAAGATAACTTTAAGTTGACTTCTTACAAAACAAATGATTTAGACAAGTTTTTATTTTGATATTTTCAATTGTATCATTTAACACATTAATTTTCAAAAATATCTTTTTTCATTATATTCAAATTTCGTTATTTCCAGAAGTTTTTAAATAACTGTAATTTTATTTATCAATTCTAACAAAGATATTTTTTTACTACACCTCTTTTGTTTGATTTCATTAAGTTTACCACATTTTTAAATTTCTTTCTGTAACTATAAATATATTATATATATACTCCAAACACTTAAAATTCTTCTTTATCTCCTATAAATATATAAAAAAAAAATTTTTAATTATTACATTTTAATTTTAACAAATTTTTATTAAAAATAAAATTCATTTTTACAAAAAACAAAATTTATTCAAGCCCTCTTATTAGATTTCTTACTTCCTGTTCTTTCAACATATCCTCCTCCTTTAATTTTACGTTTTTCTTCCTCTAATAAAGCTATTTGTTCATCAACACGCTTTATTTCTCCATAAATATTTTCTTCAAATTCACGTTGTCTCATATTCAAAAAATCTTCACGATTTTTTAATTCCATTTCTTTTTTACTAACTTTTTCAGCAAATTCTTTTTGATAACGTTCCTGACGTTTTTTCATTTCTTCTTGTTTAATATTTTGATGTTCTGCTAATGCTTCTCTCATTTTTGGACCCATATCACCATCTTTAATATTCATATTTCTAAGTCTTTCTTTTCTATAATTTTCATACATAACTTCATGAGTTTTTTCTCTTAAAGCATCAATATTAAGACGAAGTAATGCTTCACGCATTTTTACAAAATCACAATGTTCCTCATTTTCAACTTCAACAATACCCCATGGATATTTTCTAGCACGTACTTGTTTACCATTTTCACGTGTTACAAAATCTGTACTACCAATTACTGCAAATGGTACAATTTTATTAAATGATTCATTAGCTTGTCTTACTGTATCATCATCTATTGGAAATTGATATATTTCTATATTATTTCCTTTAAGTTCTTCAATAATTCTAGCTTTAAGACGAATTAATTCATCTCTACATGTTGTATCTGCTTTTGCAATTATAGGTATAATATTTACTCTTTTTGATAATGCTTTCATTGTTTCAATATCTAATGAACGAAGACCATGACCAGTAGGAGAAACAAAAAAAAGACATGCATGAATTCTAGTATCATCATAATACATCATACATCTTTTAACTTTTAATTCTTCTGTTAAATATTTTTCAAATTGTTCATCTATATAATTAACAATAAGTTTAGCTCCATTATCTTTATCTATCATATGATCACCATATCCAGCAGTTTCAACTATTCTTAATTTACATGTAACAGTTCCTTCTGTTATTTCACATTGATTAACACATAAATCAACTCTTTTTAAATCACGACTACATGGTTCAAGTTCAAATTTTCTATTAAATAATGATTCTACAAGAGTTGTTTTACCAATCCCAGTTTCACCAACACATAAAATATTAAATTGAAATCGAAGATTATTTGCACGTTTTGTCAATTGATATGGTAATGTTTCAATTCCAATAAATCCATCTGGTTTTAAAACTGGAATATCTTCCAATTCATTAATCTCCTTTCTTACAACATTTTCTTTTCCATTATTTATATCTTTACAACAATTACCATTTCCAACCATCTTCATATTATTACCACCTTTTTCCATATTTTTTAAAAAAACACTATCTTTAGAATTTGAAGATAAATTAATATTATTTACTTGATAATTATTATCTTCAATACTTCCCCCTGGAATACCACGTGGACTTGATACACTTTTACTATTAATATTTGAAATTGCTACAATATAATAAAAAATTATAATATTAATAAATATAAACTTACTATTATCTTCTAAAGTAATATTATTTCCTTCTTCAATAACTTCAAAGTCACTAGGACGCTTAGTAACAGAAATTTCTTTTATCAAAGAATTCTAAAATAAAAAAAATTATGATTACAATTTAAAAAAAAAACAATACAAACATTTCTTCTAAATCTAACATTTTTAATTTGATAACGTTGAAATTCCATAGTAAGAAATATATCAAAAAAAATAGTTAAAAAGTTAATATTTAAACTACAAAAATTATTTTTTCAATAATAATAAAAAGGTATGAAGATACAATCTATTATTATGTATATTAAAAAAGAATTATTAAAATTATATAAATATATTTTTAAAGGAAACAGTATGGTAGTAAAATTTAATAAAATTAAAAAGAACTATGACAAAAGATACAACAATACTATTAAACACCATAGTGATTGCATTTCTCAACAAAACACAATATTAACAATCTATTTCATCTTTTGGCGCTAATAAACGAAACTCCAAAAGGTTGTCTATTATAATTTAAATAAGAAACATCTAAAAATTTACCTTTGCAATGGAGGTTATTGAAGTTGACGATGCACTCCTGCAAATTGATTCACAATTAGATTTACACAATGAATGTTTTCTTCCACGTAATGTACCTATTAAATTATCTAAACGACTCATCGGTGACTTCTTTTTCTTAATCCCATTCTCCTTAATATGACCATTATTTCCTTTCAAATTTTCCATTTTTCTTTTTGTAAAAAAAAACAATATTCTAAAAATATATTAAATATTAAACATTAAAAATTTAACTGAAATATTTTCAACAAAAGTTAACATATAATGACAACAAATTTTAAATATAATCGTTAGGTTTTTTAGATAGTTGAATCAAAAGTACAAAGTTAATAATGCAATGAATTATACTTAATTGACTGGAAATGCTTTTTATCAAATTATCAAAGAAAAAAGGTAGAAAATATAGAAAAAAAGAAGAAGAAATTTAATAAATCTTATTATAACATATTACTAAAATAAGAATAGAACATTATTTTTGATATCTCCCTAATGATACATGGGAAATATATATGTTGTATTTTTAAACTTTAGTTAATACTTAGCTACTAATTAAAATTTATTTAAACGTTTTTTAGGTATATAATAAGGTTTAAAGAACATTATGCTAAAAAAAAATAATATTTCTATTAAATGTATTTTACTTAAACTTAGTATAATTTTTTTTTATAAGAAAAAACTTTTTAATGCAATTAAGAAATATTATAACGTTATATGACATACCAATAATTCATCGCAATACTATCTTATTAATGAAATATAATTAACTAACAAATGATTGTCAAAAAAAAAACTAACTGATATATGATCATATAAAAAGTTTATTATATTTCACATAAATCTTAATCTTTTTACCAAAACTTCTAAAAAAATGTGAATAAAAAGTTTTTTAAATTTTTAGTAAAAATATATCTACAATTTTATCACAAATTAATCATATAAAACTTTCTTAATTTTTTGTTAACTTGAAATACCAAATATAACCATTTGTTTTATTCTTTCTAATATATAAATACAAATTTTTTTATTTTACAACAACTTTTTGTTAAAAATTATTTTAACACTAATTATATTTTGTATTATAAGTTGTTAAAAACATTGAATATTTACAAAAAAATTTAATAATGACTATAAATAATGTGCTTAAAAATATAAAATATAGTACCATAATAAAATTTAAAATTTTTCAAGATCTATTTGGTAATTATAATTTCATTCTAATATTCTTAAAGAAATTTTTTTTATGATTTTTTTATAAAATTTATTTTCAATTTTTAAACCAATAATATTTGATAATTATTATATAAATAGAATGGCTCTTCATAATGATATTAAAAATGATTATTATATATATTTCATATTTTCATTATATGCAACTATTACCTATTTTAATATCATTTTTATTTTTAAAACCATTTAATATTTATAATAATATATGTATATTCATATTACTTTTGATTATTTAAAAAAAATATAAATTATAAAAAATAATTATTTTTATTACATCAATAATATCTTTCTTCTCTTTAACAATTAAAAAGAATCTAATGAAGAAATTAATTTTTTCATATAAATATATAAAAAACTGACTTTTCTACAATATTTAAATTAAAAAGACATAGAACAACTTGCTTTAGAACAATTATTTCTAACTTTGTTATGTTGGTATTTATTTTACATTATCATTGTTATAAAATAATAATAAAAATCACAAAGTATTTTAAAAATTTAATTATTATAATGATTGTTGATAATTTTATAAATATCTTTGGTAGTATAAACAACTTTTTTTTAATAAACAGTTTTTTACGAAAAAAAAAATTTACAAAAAGAATAAAATAATATATCTAGAAGTTTCAACATTAATTTCGATATCTATTTTAATTTTTTTTTTAATTTTCTTTATTTTTAGATTTAAAATATCTTTTTGTTGCAAATATTTTATAATTTTCTTTGTTGAAACATTTAGTAAATATTAAAAGATTTTTCAATATATTATATTATTAATATCAATGAGATTCTTTTTATATATAATAAACATTTCAATAACAACAAAATCTGGTATCTATGATTTTTAAATTATACATAAATATATTATATTATTCAATTTACTATTATTTGATAAAATAAAATACATTTTTTATTAATAACATAAATGGTATATGAAATATCTAAAAATATAATTATTAAAAAATTACAAATATATTTTTAAAAAATGGTAGTTCTTCTAATTATGCCATATTCCTCTTTCTCATAATGTTTTTTTTTAATTTAACTACTTAAAATTTGTGACATCTTTTGCATTGATTTGGATAGAATAATTTTTTTTACAAAATATTATTTAAAATTACAATAAAAATTATAAAAAATCAAATAATATTTAACAAAAGGATTTAAATATACTAATTATTTTATTTTTAATAAATTTTTATCAAAAAAAAATATAATTTTTTAATAATTCATAAATTTCTTATATATATAAAATATAAGTTACATAAAATATAATTTAAATTTAAAAATAGGTTAATAAGTGTAATTAATATTTTTTAAATATCATCTCATTGTTTTTAAGTGTCATTTTATTATATAATTAAATTTTCATATTTCTTATTAAGCTTTTTACCATTAATAATAATAAATACAAATATTTAAAAAGTTTCATACATTTTTACAATCAAATTATTGTTACAATTTTTATAAAAATTATTTTTGTTTTATTTATAATTTAGATAAAATTGTAAAGAAAACTCAAATTGTTCAGATAATTAAACAAAAATACCAATTATTAATGTCATAATTATAGCATGCCTTAACAACTTGTCTTAATAATAATAATAAATAATAATAATACACCTACAAAACTAATCCAGATAAATCAAATAATTATTTTCATCATTATTTATCTTTCTTCAATTTATTGTTTTCCTTAATAACAAAAAAAAAATTATTATCTTACTTATTTATATTATAAAATTCTAACTATATATAAAATTAATTTTTATTATACAAAAAAATTATTATAATATCTTAACTTTAAATTTTATTATAACAAGAAAGATAAACATTTTCCACTTAATCTTTATAATGCTTTTATACATCTTTTTTTAATGTTAAATCATTACTAAAAACTACTAAATTTTTATTAAAATGCTAAAAAGTTACTATATTTTAAATATATATATATATTATACATAAATAATATTGTTTTAAGTTAAGATTATTATAAAACAATTTTAAATGGTTACCTTTAATTACTTTTTCAATTATAGTCTTTTTACAACATCTTCATAGCTTCAGATAATTAAAAGATAATTTATAAAGATATAGACTATTTAATAATTAATGTTAATATGAAGTTTAACTTAAAAAAGATACTTGAAAAATAAAGTTCTTTTGTTTTGTTCTTCACACTACTACTCTTTTAATTATCTCTTTTTCATATTCACTTTAATTATATTTGTAATATTTTTATATACATGAAATAACAATATAAATTCTATATTTTCTTTTATTTTATTTTTACAAATTTAATTTATCTTTATTAAACTTTAATATTTCAACTTATTTCTTATAATATAATTTATATTTACTAGATTTTTATTAATTCTTAATTTTTTAATGACTCATGAAAATAATAAAATTAATTCAGAAGAATTTATCCAATCTTCTGATAGTGAAAATAAAATTATTCGAAGAAAAGCATTTTTAAAGAAAAGACAATATAATTTTGGAAAAAATAATAATAAATTTAAAAAAAATAAAAGAGTATATAGAAAACGTTCTAAAATAATTAAAAGTAAAACAATAAATTCAAATAAATATTATTCTAAAAGAAAATCTAATTTTGAAAACAAATTATTTACAAAAAATCATTTATATTTTAAATATTCTAATGATAAAAATATTATTAATGATACAATATATCAAATTCCATATTTATCATTAACAACAGATACATATAGAAAAAAATTAACAACAATTAATTCAATTCAATTACCATTAAATTATTTTAAATCACAATCATTATACAATATTCCACCATTATCAAATTCACCATTAAATATAAGAAACTTCCAAAAAGAAATAAATAATATTGATAATATTTCTGTTAATCAAATAATATATGAGGTATGTTTATTCTTTTAACATTTATTTTTTTTTTTATTTACTTTTAAACACTTTGTCATATTTGAGGTATCATTTGATAAAGGTCACAAATCACCTAATTTATATACAATTATATATCTTTATTATTTTTATATCTTTAATAAGCTTTTAATAATTGTCAATGAATAATCAGAAAAGATATTTATTATTATACCATATAATAACAACATTTTCTTTTCTATATTAATAATAAAAATGCTAACAAAAATATTTAAATGTTGATAGTTGATATAATTTTAAGAAAAAGAAATTGCCATATAAAATGATAGACATCAATCATTTTTATGATTATTACTAATAAAGTATATTGTGAGAATTTATATATATATATATATAATTTATAAAATAATATTATTTTATATACTTTATCTTTTTCATAACTATTCTTTATAATATTATATTAAAATATTGTTACTTTAATTAATTTTTTATATTATATCTAATTTATTCATATATTATTACAACTTTTTTTAAAATTACAAAAATAAAATTAAAAATTATTTAATATGGCAACCTTAATATCATATCATTATCTTGTAGAATCGGTAAGAAAAAATGTTTCATAAAAATTTTATTTTAAAAGATGATCTATATTGATAAAATATTTTTCTATATATAAACATTTATTATTTTTAATCATTAAAAATATTTTTTTTTTTTAAATGTATTATATATGTAAAATAAAATTTATTTATTTATTCTTTATTTATTAAAAAAAAGTATTATTTAAGAAAATTTATGTTGATTAAAAGTTTATTTGAGGTATTAAAACACTTTTAAAAGGAGGAGATAATTGACAAAACTATTTAAAGATATCATTTTTATAAAAATGATGTCAACAGACTCTTATACTCTAAAAATTATTTCTTCTTAAAAATTAATAATACATTTATCCTTCAATTCTTTTTTTATAACAAATTCGTGAATATCAATTTTATTTACATTTATATTTTTTTAAACAAAAAATAAAAGAGAAGTGAATTTAAAAATTTATTCAAAAACTATTTTTGATTTAAAAATTTTCCTTTTTTTTGTCTATAAAAGATTGATTTAAAAATGTATATATAAATTGATAACTTTAGTATTTTATTTATAATATTTTTATAAAATAATAATCACTTTTAAACTTTTGTAGATAAGGAGAATATTTATACGCCAATATATTATACATGATAATAAAGAAGTCATGTAAATTTTAAATAGTCTTTTTGTAGTTAAATTTTTAAGTATATCACAATAATATACTTCTAAAATGTTAATAAATTTATAACATTTCCTTTTTTATTGTTATTAAAAGTTTAAGTAAAAATAAATATAAGAATTATTATTATATATTCATACTAATATATGTTCCTTTTAAATAATTTAACTTTAATAAATTTTTTCCATAAATATATGACTCATAAAAATATATATTTTTTATTATATGTATATTAATATGTGTGTTCTTTAAAATTATCTTTGAATTCATTATTTATTTATTGAGTATACAATAATGAGTAGAATAGTTTCTTCTAATCATATATATTAGGTATATTAGCTTAACTTTTCAAATAATATTTTAAAGAAATTAAAAAAAAAAAATATATATATATATATATATACTTACACACCTTTATGTCACACATTTTTAACTTTTCTATTTATGGGTAAAAACTAATTCATTCAATTATATCTTACTTATAATAAAATAAATTTACTTTACAAATTCTTACTTTTTAAATTTCACACGATCAACATTAAACATACTTAACTTTTTGAATAACAAAACTTTAAAACACTACACTAGTTTATTAAAAAAAATTTTTTTTTTAAAATAATTTTTATTTTATATATATAATATTAATCTTTTAATATTTCTAGCCACTTTATCCAGCTTCCAGTTTTAAAGGAAGTTTACTATCTACTCAACAAAATAGTGAAGCATCAATTCTAGCTCCAGAGATAGATTTAATTTTACCTTCTAAACCTTGGAGTAGTAGTAGTTGTAATAGTTGTGATACAAACAATCTATCATCTAATACTTATTCATTTATTGAAAAAGAAAAAAATTATCTTAATAATTATCTTGAAGAAAATAAATCTAAATCATTACATCAACCAAGAACTGTTAAAGGTGTAAAAAAATTAAATTTTTTTCATAAACAAAATAATATTCAAAGAACAAAAAGTGTTGATTCAACAATATCATCATCAGATAAATCTTATCTTGGTAGAAATTCATTAAAAAGTTTAAAAAGTTTATCTGAAACTTTTTTAGAAAGTAAGTTATATATAGTTTTATATTAACATTAATCTTAATAAAATAAAAATATTTAGCTGATAAAATGGTTATTAATCGTGAAAGTACAAAAAGTGAAAATATAACATCAACAATTAATTTAAATGATAATATTAAAAAGAAAAAACAATCTAAATTTTTATCATTTTTTAATAGAAAAAAATCATCAAAAAAAATTTTAGAAGAAGATGAAAAAAAAATAACAATAAATAATAAACCTGAAAATAATTATTTTGTAGAAAGTAATGATAAGAATGACAAAGAAAATGATAAAAAATCTTCTGATTATAGGTAAGTTTTTTTTTGTGTCATTATATTTAATTATACAATCATTTAATTATATTTTAATTTTGGATAAAAACTTTTAATTTTTAATAATAATATAATATTATTATATTTGTTCTTTTTATCATACATCTTATTAAATTAATGATTGTGTTAGATAAATCTTTCCCTATCATATGAATCATTTATGTATTTTTTTTAACAAAAGAAATCTTTAAAATAGAATGATTAATCTATTATAAATATATAAAAATCATCGACTTTCAATTTATTATTTATAAAATTTTTATTATTATATTCTTTACTAAAAATTACCAAAAAATATTAATAATTATATACTAATATTTTTTAAAATAATATAAATTAATATATATACTATATTTTTTTAATTATAGAAAAGAAATTTTTTCATTTAAAAATACTTTTAAAGAAAGTATTTCATCATTTAAATTTAATTCAAAAAAAAAATTTCGCGCTCCAAATCCTCCGGACTGTAAAGATATTGAAATAAAAAAAGATAATTTATCTATTTCAATGCCAAATGTTAATGAAATTGTAAGAGAAGACGAATCAAAAAAATTTAATTATTTACAGGAACATTTAAATAATTCACCAATAATGATATCAAAATTCAAGAGTGTTTTTGAAGAAACAAAAAATAAATATCAATCAACACCAGATTTAAGAGAGGAACAAAAAGAATTGGTTGTTTGTACATTAACAAATAAAGATTACAAAATGACTGAAGAGGACATGATAATTAAATTGAATTTAGAAACAGTTGATAACTTTTTAAAAGGTATGTTTTTAAATTGTCTTTTTTTTAAAAAAAAAAGTTTCAAAATATATTTAAAAAGTTATATATTTATATTATTATTAATTATTATTACTATTTAACATTAATAATTGTTTATAACACATATATTATAAAATACTTTTTAGAATTATAAGTTATAATAATTAAAAGAGATATGTCTTTTTATTTTAGCTATTTTGAAGATTTTTATACTTTTAATGTATTTATAAATATATATATATATATGTACAATAATATATATTATTTATATAAATATATAACTTTTATCTAACTACATCATTTAAAACTCTCTCTTGAAACATGGCTTTTCTTATACTACTTCTTAAATAATATTATAATAAATGTAGAGGTATATATATTTATTACAAAGTAAATATTTCTTTTTAAATAATTTTACAAAGAATAACTTTTTATTATAAAATATATGTATATCATATCATTTTTCTTTACCATATATATAATGATTATTCATTTTTATATGTATCATAAATACTTTTATATAACGTTTTTTTTTTTTAATTCTTACACACTTTAACTATCATTTATATTTTATTAAAAAGCATTTTATATTACATTAATATAATCAGTAATAAGGATTTATATATATATAAATTATACAATTATTTTAATATCATTAAAAATATATACTTTTAAAACTTACCAAAACAAATCATCCTTTGAATAATTAAAAAATGAGTAGCTTATAATTTATATGATATATATTAATAATATATAAAAATTTCCATATATTAAATCAGCTTATATTATAATAACATACCTTCAATTATTTTCATTTTTATTTCTTCTACATATTAATATCAATATACGATTGATTTTTGTGTTACTATATCCATGATTTTATTGTATTATTTAAATATCAATTAATAAAAATTATTTTTATTCTTATTTTTTTTTATATATTTTTATTCATTTTTAATATATTTTATTAAAAACGAATGAAACTAAAAAATTAACTACAATAAACATGGTATTTAGTTTACTTTTTAAAGACCCAGCAAAAGTTAAAAAGAAGAAAAAAGATAAGCATAATAAGTATGATTATCGTTACAAACAACGACAAGGTATTTTCTAAAAGCAAATATTTTAATATTTAATTTTTTAAAAAAATATTATACCTTTTTGTAAAGAGAGAAGACACAAAAAAAAAAATTAAAAGAAATAAGTATATTTTATTATTAATATTATTTATTATATTCTTTAAATAATAATGTTTATATACTTATTTAAGATATCTCTTTAAAAATTTTTATTTATTAAAATTTTTGTTAATAATCAACAAACAAATATATGAATGTTCTCACATTCCTATTGAAAAACACTTTAATCAAAGAGAATTGTTACCTCTTTCCTATCATTATATTAGTACTTTACTTTTCACTTTACTTTTGTAACTCTCTTATCTTTCAATTATCATCCCCCATAACATATTATAAATTCTATACTTTTCAATTAAATAATTTATATTATATTAACACCTTCAATATTTTTATCATTATTATTATTATTTTATTATTATTATTCTAATTATATTAATATATATATATTAATGATCAAAAAAAGTTTATATTTTGATATTATTTTAAAAGTCAAATGTAAGTACAATTATTTTACCTTTTAAATTAATAATACTAATAGTTATGATGATCGTATAAATTTATAAATAAAATAAATAATGAATAAAAATGTGGTGAGATATATAAATATAAACAAAACACCCCCTTAACAATCATGAAAGAGGGAGGTTATTCATTTCTTAAATAAATGTTAATTTATAAGAAAGAAAATAATTTCATAAACTTCCCTATGGTGAGGTTAATATATGTATACATATAATAATATATTAAAAAGAATCATTTTAAGTTTTGATTTTATTTATCATTTTGTCAAATAAAATGAGGTATATTATTATAAAAACTTTTTATTTTAATATTTCCTTGACTTTATTATTTTATATTTATAGTATAAATTTATATTTTAAATCTAAAAATAATTGAGTTAACATTAGTTAATTAGTTTTAAATATTTTTGTATTATTTATCATTTATAAAATTACTTTCAAAATACTTCAGAATCCTGTCTATTATTATTATCTTTCTTTCTTTCTATCTATCTATACTATATTGAAATTTTCTTTCATGGGAATTTAAATTATTACATATTACAATAAATAATTCTTCATCCACTTTAAATAACTATACATATTATATTTACTCACTTTTACAATACTTTAAGGCAAATATATATTTCTTTTTAATATTTTATTATATCTTTAACTAATTATTATTTTAAAATAAAAATTTTCTAATTATTTTATAACATATAAAAAATTAATAATTTTTAATGTTTTTTTTTCTTAAAATAGTAAATAAAAGTTTATGAATACATATTTATACATATATATATTTTTTTTTTTAGTTGATCCATATAACATAAAAGATAAAACAACTGATGAAATGATTAGAGGAAGAATAATAAATACTGTAAGAAGTAATAATTACACAATAGATAACAATGTACAACCATTAAATTCACAAATACTTTTAAAGGAATCTCCTCTACCAGTTAGTGATAGTAGTGAAGAACTAGTAAGAGAATATAATAAGTTAAAAATTTTGTATGAAAAATTAAAAAAGTCTGTTGATAGTACGCAAGAATTAACAAGTCAAAGAAGTTTTAATTTGCAGGTAAATTTACATTACAGCTTATAAAAATTTCCTAAATATAATGTTTATTTTAATTTCTTTATTAATATTTTTTTCTTAAACATTTTTTTTTCCCTATGTATAATTTATAAACAACATAAATATATACAAAAAGTTTTAATAAATATTTTTTTTACCTAAAAAAAAATATCAATGTTTTAAGAATATATAATTTTATTATAAAATTAATATATTTTTTTATAATAAAGAAAAAAAAACTCTGTATATTTTTTTTTCCAATAAAATATATAGTTAGCTTATAATCAAATAAAAATTAAAATATCTATAAAGAAATTAAAATCTCCATTAATATTTTTTTGTGACACCCTGTACATTATCATTTAAAAGTATATATATAATCAAATATATTTAATATTAATAAATATATATAAAAAAAAATAATGAATATTTATATTTATTTTATATCTTTAGGCTTCAATAATTGAACAACATAATGTAGTTAAAAAGTTATGTGAACAGGTGAAATTAGAGAAAGAATTGAAAGAAAAAGTCACTGAAGGTGAAATGTCACCAATGAGTAAGGATATTAATTTTTTTTCTATTAATAATATTACTACTATTATAGTGAATCCTAAAACTAATTATCAACTTGATAAAGATGGTAGACTAATAAATAATAATATAACATATCATACACCATCATCTCAATCACCAGAATATAGAAATAATTCTACTACAATACGTATAGATACTTTTCATATGGATACATATTCTTCAAATACAACTCTTCATCATTCAAATGGTAAGATTATAGGAACAAATAATTTTTCTGATGAAAGATTATATGAAAATAATGAAAAACCAAAAAGTACTAATTATATCAATAATAGATATATTGATAATACAAATCATTCAAAATATTATTATAATGATAAATCTTTTTCCAAAAAAGATGATTCAGATAAAATTACAAAATTATGGTTTAATGATGAGAGTAATAAATATCAACAAAATAATAATAAATTATCTATACCAACAAAAAATAATCATTATGAAAAAATTAAACCAAATTATAATAATAGATTAGAAGAAGAAATGAGAACGCAAATGGAGCGAGAAATGAAACATAAAGAAGAAAGAAAATTAGTTGAAGAAGAAGTTATGTCAGGTACAATTAAAGGAAATATAAATGAAAAAATTGTTTTAGTTAAAAAAAATTTACTTGAAAGTCCAAAAAATGATAAAAAATTTGTTACAGGGTATAATAAAATATCAAAACCTAATTCAACAATTATTAATTTATCTTTTGATAATGAAAATGGAAAATTTAATACTTCTAAAAATAATATTTATAATAATTTTAATAATATTACATCTTCTTCAAAATCTACTATACCATCAAATTCAACTATATCATATAATAAAAATTTTCCTGCACCAAAAAAAGAATTAATTCTTTTGAAAAGTCCTACAAAAAACCAACAAAATTTTTCAACTACAATAAATAATAATATAAAAAATGATAATAAAAATTTCTTCCAATTAGATAATAAAGAATCAGTAATAAATCAAATGAAAAATACATTACGTAAAGTATCACCACCAATTGAAAAAACTGGAATGATATTGGGACGTGTTATTGATGATGATATACCAAGACAAAAAATTTCACCATCATCAAAAAATTCAGAAAGTGGCATATCTAGTGACAGTTCACCATCAACATCACCACTTCCTCCTCCACCATTATTTAATAATAATGGTACATATACAAATAAAACATTTAAACATTTTCTAACATCTAATGATAATTATACAAAATTATCAAATAATGAAATTATAGAAAAACCTAGAAATCCTCCACCACCACCACCTTCAACTGGTTTAAATATAAAAAATAATATCAACAAATTAAACAATAACTCTAAAAATCAGGTATTTTTATAAATCCAAAGATATATATATTAATATTATATAATTTATTTTAGAATTCTAAAAATGATCAAACAAATAGAAATGATCTATTAGCAGAAATAAGAAATTTTGGTGGTGCATCTAGATTAAAAAAACAACAATCTTAAGACTTAAAATAATTTTATAACATTTTTTTTCTTCTTTATTATGATTACATATATTACTTCTTCTAATAGATGAAATATTATATTCTTTCAACAAGATTAAATTAAAATATTCATACATTTTTTTTTTCTAATACATAAAAAATTTCTTTGATATCACTACAAGAGAGACAAATGTAATGTTTCGACATTTTTATATATATGTATGTACTTGAATAAAATTTCAAATAATATTTTTGTTATTTATTATTTTTTTTTTCTTATGTTAACATATAACTAAATAACATATAAATATAATAGATATTGATAATTTTTTTTTTACTAAAAAACAAATGTCAAATCATCTATATTTATTATTTTTAACTGTCCTTCATTTTAATTAGATAATATAATGTATATATAGCATTAATAAATTTTTTTAAATTTTTTACAAAATAACATTTTTTATTATAGCAATTTTAAAAGACATTTTATTTTTAATGATTATATAAAAAAAAAATTTAGATAATATGATTTAAAAATTTTTTTTTAATAAAAATATATATATGTATAAGATATATCTAACAATAATTTTATATTATATTTTAAACAATTAATTAAAATATGTATATTTTTAAAAAATATTATTTCTACTTTATATTGAAAAAAAAAGGTATATGATTTTATCTAACAAAGAATAATATTAATTAATTTATACAAAAAAAAATGAATATATAAAAAATTCTATTAAAAGAATAAAAATAATCAAACCAACCATTAAATAGATTAATAATTTCTCTAATAATATATTTTTGAATATTATAATGTGTAAAGATAAAAATTTTTAACATCTTAATAAAATTTTTAATTTCATTTTTTTTTTACTACCATTAATTTATTATTATGAGTCAAAAAAGTTCAAGTGTTGATACAATTAGTAGTAGCTCATCTGGAGAGTTAGATACAACAGATTCTGTTTTTGATAATTCTCCAATTAAAAAGTAAATTTAAAAATTTATTTATCTATTTTATTTTTAGTAATTCCAATAGAAGAGACAATCGTTATAGATCTATAACACCAATAAAAAAAGATTATAGAAAAAGAGAACGATCAGAAAGTGTTACAAAATCAAATTGTCAAAAAGAAATATCTAATAAAATTAATATTTATGAACAAAAAAATTTAAAACCATCAAAATGTATTGGTGTTTTTGGGATGCGTCGTAATACAAATTCAAGTATTATTGATAAATATTTTAACAAATATGGTCCAATAGAAGATATTCGTATTATACGTGATCATTATTCAAATGAATCAAAAGGATTTTGTTTTATAAAATTTGAAAGATTATCTCATGCTACAAAGGCATTAGAAGAAATGAATGGTAAAGATATTGATGGAAAATGTGTTAGAGTTGATTATGCCATTCCAAAAGATGAATCAAAATATAAATATAAAAGAAGAAATTCTGATGATGAAAAAAAAAGATATAAAAGAAGAAGAGATGATACTACTAATAAATATCATAATGATGATTATAAAAGAAGATATTCTGATAGAAATCGTAGTCTTTCAATTGAAAAAAAATTAACTAGAAGAAAAAGATATTATTCTAGATCTACAAATTCATCACACTCATCATAATTTTTTTGTTTCTTTATATCTCATTCAATAATTTTTTTTTTAATATTTTTGTGTTTTGTACAAATATAATAATAATAATCCATCATTTTTTTATATTAATCTGAATTCCAATCATCATCATCCATAACTTCTATATCCTCTGCTTCCATTGTTGAAACAATTTTTGCAATATCTTTTCGTACCTCTTTACGTGTAAATATTACAAATGATGATGGTATCCATCCAAATTGTCTATCATATTTAACAAAAGGATGTAATTTTATATTATTTAAACTTTCTTGTACTGATGGTAATAAAATATCACAAAATGAATACCATATTTGTCTTGATTTAGGTAAAATACCTTCTTTATAAAAATGTTCTGGACTTTCTTCTTCTAAATTAGATGTATCTGCTCTTGAAAATCTTTCTAAAACATTTGATTTTGTTTGCATTTTTTGAGGAATTTTTACAAATCTTCTTAATGTAAGCATAAATGTTTGATATTTAAATGATCCTTTATCTTTACGTGGATCATAACCAAATTTACACCATAATCTACTAAAAGGACCATTTATAATATAAAAAGCAAATTTTGGTAAAATAAATTTTAAAGTTCTATCATCAAAACCTGTTTTTATCATTATTGCACCACGAGTCCATACTGGTCTTTCCTCAAATAATTCTTTAAATTTTGCAAGAATTTCTGGATTTTTACAACGCATATTTGCTTCTTCAATAGCAATATCTGTTGGAGCTAAAGGAAATTGATCATTACCTTGAACACATATTGATAATGCTTTCCTTTCTGCCCTTAAATTTGTTCCATGTCCTTTTTTACTAACAAATTTAAAATATTCATTTTCTTCTAATTCTCTACACAACATTCTTTGTGATGGTAATCCATAACGACTAAATGTAAATGGTGGTAAAAATATTTCTCCTGAATTATTAATATTTTCCATCCAATTATAACTATCACGTAATGTTTCAGGAAATAATCTATTTACAATATCTTTAGGAATATCCTTACTATTTTTTACATTTTCTATTGGTGCTACCATAAAATCAGTCATCATCTTAAAAGTATAGCTTACTGATGCTTCACCCAAAATTTCTAATTTATATTCATTACTTATTTTATGTCTTTTTAATTTTATTATTAAATATAAATTTTCTATACTTTGTAAATCTTTCCTTTCTCCAATAGTACCTTTTTCTAATGGATTATCTGGTTCTGGAAGAAAATTTAAAGATTGTTCATTAAAATAACACTATTAAAAAAAAAATTTTATTTTATTTTTTAAATTAACTTACATTTTTTAACTTTTCTATACCTCCAAACATTTTAATAGCATTATCAATATTTTTAACTATTCCTGGTACTTCTATAAGTAAATATTTCTTTAAACCAACATTAGTTATTGAATTTGAAGATATATTCATTATTTTAAATAATTAGAATAATCCAATAATAACAATAAAAAAATTAAAAACAACCATTTACATATTTTAAATGTACTTTCTTCCAATTACTAAATAAACTTTATTCCAACTTGTTTACAAAAAATTTCCGTTTAAAATAAATTTTAAAATATTTAAATAAAAATTTAATTTATTTATTATATCAATTTATTATTACTTCTTTTATAAAATATTAAAAAAAATAATATTTTTAATAATAATGTCTAATAATATAGAAGATTGGTTTATACCAGAAACATCAGAAAATCCTACATTCAAAAATATATTGGATAAAAGTGGCAAAAAAACAAATATTCTACCTAAAAAAAAACCACTGCCTGAAGAGATACAAAAAACATTACCAGAAATACCTAATTTTGATTTTGATGCTCCTATTGTTATAAGATTAAAAAAGAAAGAAAATAATGAGATACCACCTAATATAAAAGCAGCTCCAAAAATTTTAAAAAGAAAATTGGATTCTGGTGTTAAAGAAATTAAAAATATTAAAGAACAAGTTAAAAGAGTTCATTTTGAGGTATGTTTTTTATTTTTTTAATAAAATTTTTATTTTTTTTTTTAAAGATTGATAGATATCGTATTGGAATGACTAAAGATCCAGCAGAAAGATTGAAAGCTAATATTGATCTTGCTATTCGATTAGGTGCTAAAAAGCCTAAAGGAAAGCCTAAGCAAAATCATTAATTTTTGAATCTGGTTCGGTTTCTTTAATATTATGATAATTATTATCATTGTCGAATCTAAAAAATATTATTATTTTATGCAAATTTTTTTGTATATTTTTATATTCTTTGTATTTATATTAATTTTTTTTAAAATAAATTTAACATGCGTGTATTTTTATTATTTTTGTTTAACAATTTTTTCATATAAAATAAAATATTACAAAAATAACTTTCAAAACAATATTTTTTTTTATATAAAAGAACAGTTTTAAAATTTTTAATTAAAAAAAAATTTCTTTATCATAAAATAGTTCTTACAAAAATGTTTTTAAAAATTATTAAATGTTTTTTTATTATCTAATCTTACATTATATCTTTTTGCTTTAAAAAACTTAAGAAGTTAATAAAAAAGTAATAATAGCAATAGTTTGTTTTTATATCATTTATCACAAAACATATTTATATCAAAATATGTAAATTCAAACAAAAAAAAATCTAAATATCATTTTTAATATAAAATTAAAATTTAACAAAGAAATTGTAAGAATTTATTTTAAACATTAACACGTAGTATTAACTATTGAAAATATAAAAGTTTAAAACAATATTATTTAAAAAACTTATTAAATTACAAATAATTTTAACTGTTTTCTTTGTCAATATAAATTCTTCCTCTCTTACTATAAATTATTGCTTCCTACAATTGGTAATTTGGTATAAATATAACATTTTTATTTTTTGAAAAACAACAATTTTTAACAAAAAAAATGATATATTTATTGAAAAGTTTTGTTTATTAAATATAAATATTATTTTAACTATTTTTTTATCATTGTTACATTTTTTAAAAAAAATTCTTCTTTTTTTGAAACTACTTTATATCATTTTCAATTTACAATTTATTATTTTAAATATAAAAAAAATTATCAATTTAATTCGATTGTATAAAAAAGTAGGAGAACAAAAATAATAAGTACTAAATGCTCTTTTATCATGTTTTTTGATTCAATCACACTCAATTAGTAGAAGATCCTGGTTCCATTCTTATAACAGTTGAACTTCCATCAACAAATTTAGTTCTATAAAGAATGTTAGCATTTGAAAACATGCCATCTTTCAACGAAACAATAATAAATTGACTTTCTTTAAATTCACGCTTAATCATTTGACCAATATTTTGTGTATGTGATAAATCCAATGCAGCATCAACTTCATCCAAAATATACAATGGAGCAGGACTGAATTTCAACATGGCTAAAATTAATGACAAAGCAATTAAAGATCGCTGTCCACCTGATAATTCACTTAATGATTTTTTCCACTTTCCATTAAATGCAATTTTAACTTCTAATCCATTCAATACATCCCCATCAACACCAATTAATTTAACTTCTGTACCTGGTAAAAGTTCAGAAAAAATATTGTTGAAATCAATATTAACTTTTTTACATGCTTTATGTAATGCTTCATTTTTCTTTTTTTCTAAAAATTCTATTGCTTCTATAAGTTTTTCACTATCTTCTTTTGTTCTAGCACGTCGTTCCTCCAATTTATCATATTGTTCTTCAAAAGATGCCAATGCCTGTAAACATTTCTTATTTACATTTTTTGAAGATTCTTCAAATTCTTTTGTAGCTTTTTCATTTTCATTGTATAAAATATCATATGTAACTCCAGTAAAATCAAAATTAGTTCCCACAACACCAAAATGTTCTTTGGAATTTAAAATAAACGGATGATTTTCTTCAATCTCACAAATAGACTGTTTAATTTTATTTAAATTCTCTTTCAATCCCTCTAATTTTAATTCTTTTTGTTTTCGTTCAAGTTTTAATTTCTCAATATTGTTTACTGTTTCATCTATTTCAGCCATCTTATCATTTAATACTCGTTCCTTTTCTCTTTCATTATTTATATATTCATTAAGTAAATTTTCTTTTTCATTTTTTATATTTGTTAAATTTATTATTGGTTCTTCTAATTCTTTTAATTCATCATTAAATTTTTTAGCCATTTCTGTCATTTCAATTATCCTTTCTGTCTCATTCTTAATACTTACTTCATATGTTTCAATTTCATGTTTTAAATTACCAACAATATTTTCAGCCTTAATAAATTTTTGCTTTGAAACTTCAAGTTCTTTTTGAGCATCATCAATAGCTTTCATGGCAGAATTTTTTTCACGTTCCTTAAAACCATTTGCATCCCTCTCATTTTCTTCAGCCTCTTTATAACGTTTCTCAATACTTTCAATTTTTTTTTCACCTTCACAAAGCAATTCTTCAATTTCATTAAGTCTTCTAATATTTTTTTCGAGTTGACTTTTAGTAGAAAATAATTTAGAACTTTCAATAGCTTGTTTAATTTTTTGTAATTCAAATGTTTGAAATCTTAATTGATCTTCCAATTCCTCATATTTATTTTTATATTTACTAAGATTATTATATTCAGTATAAACATTTTTAATATCATTAGCAATTTTGTTTAATTCTTCTTTACAACTTTTAACAGACAATGTTGCTTTTAAAATAGATCCTGAAGCTTGACGTGAAGAACCACCAGTAAGAATACCTGATGGATTATAATCGTCACCATCAAGAGTAACACAACGAACATTAACTTCCTTGTTAAAACAAACACGTTTTGCAACATCAGCATCTGAACAAACTAAAACATTTCCAAAAAGATGTTCCATTGCAATTCTATACTTTGGATCATATGAAATTAAATCTAATGCTAACCATATATTTGAAGAACCACCAATTGATTTAGCTGTTTCAAGTACTTTTAAACTAACAACTTTTGTCTTTAAATTTTTAAGAGGTAACAAAGAAACTCTCCTAGGAAGACCAGCCTTAAGAATACTAGAAGCTGTGTCTGAATCTTCCACAATAATATTCCTAAAATTACCACCACCCGCAACCTCAAGAGCACTTAAAAATTTCTCATTATCTACATCAATAAGATATCCCACAGGTCCATAAATTTTACTTTTATCAATTAAATTTTTTGGATCATTAGGATGGATATCATAACCAATTCTTGATTCAGTATTTTGATATATCATTTTAGCTTTATCATATTTAACATCTAATTCATCCTTTTTATCACTCAACTGAGAAAAACGTTCCCTGTCAAAAGGAATTTTTTCTAATTCATTTTTAAGTTTCTGACATAATTGTTCAGTCTTCTCATAATCATTATCCAAACGTTTATTATCATCTCCCATTTTTTTAATTTTATTTTCTAAATCACCAACAGAATCTTCAAGACTTTTTTTCTCTAAAATTAGTTTATCATTTTCTGTTTTGGCAAGAGATAATTTAGATAAAAGATCACCAACAAGAGCTTTTAATGAAACTTTTTCACCTTCTCCGTTGTCTACAACACCACAAGCTAAATTAGAAATTTTTTCTCTATTAATCTTAATGATTTCCTCTAATTGTAATCTTCGATCTGCATCTGATCCAACCTTAGAACGTGCATCATCCAATTTTTTTTTCAAATTTTCTAAATCACTAGAATCCTTCTTATTTTGAGCTTCCACATTTTTTATTTCCTTTAAAATATGACTTTCACTCTCTTGTAATCTATCTCTTTTATCTATCATCTCACTCAATTCATTACTAACTTTTCTAAACTCTACTTTTAATTGATTTTGTTCCTCACTTGGTCCTGAATTAAAATGCTTTCTCAATTCAATGACCTCTTTATTGGTGTTTTCCAATTGTTTTTCCATATGTAATACTACATTATCACATTCCATTATCTCATTATTTCTATTATCTACTTCTTTAGAAATATCTTCAACTTGGTTTTGATCTTTACAATATTTAAATGCAAGAAGTCTCTCAAAAGTCAATTTGGCTTTTTTCTCTAATTTCTGATGGTTATAATATTTTTCACGATCTTTTTTTAATTTTTCAACTTGTGGATTTAAATCTTTTTCAAATGCCTCTTCAATCGCTTGAATTTTAATCAATTTTTCTGAAAGCTGTTTATTAGCATTTTCTTTTTTTAATTCATATAAAGTTGTACCAGCTGCTTCTTCAACCATACCAAGTAATTCTTTAGGTTTCATATTTAATACTTTAGCAATTCTTCCTTGCATTATAAGAAAATGTGGATTATTAATATTTAGACCAACACTACGAAACATATCTTGAACTTTGACCATTGTACATGTATGTCCATTAATTGATATACTTGGTCTACCATTAACAACAACCTAAAATTAAATATTATAAAAAAAAAAAAACTATATTAATAACTTACTGATCTAGAAACACGAATAACATCTTCTTTTTCATATCCAATAGGACTTGTTATTTTATTTGAATTATTAAATGTAAGTGTAACTGTTGCTCTTGTTACACCAGCTTGTCCCTGTTTAAAAACCAAATCATCCATTTTCTGGCATCTTACATGTGTTAAATTTGAGATTCCAAGAACAAAACAGATAGCATCCAATATGTTAGATTTACCAGATCCATTCAATCCTGTTATAGCATTAAATTCTCTATCAAAATTATCCAAAACTGCTGGCCTTGCATATGATTTAAAACCATCTATTTCAATACTTTGAAGATACATTTTTCTAGAAAAATAAAAGTAATTAAAAAAATAAAGTTTACAATTAAATAAAGAAAAACAACAATTATACTACAATGTACAAAAGAAAAGAAAATAATGATATACACTGCGCGGCAAAAATCTTGTATTATTTTCATTTCAAGACAACGTAACTAATATTATTCCAAAATTTATGTATATACAATATTTTAAAAGTTTAATTTTAATTAATGTTTTATTAAATTTCTCTAGTCAAAAATTTATTTTTCAATTATAGTTTTATTGTTATTTTTGTTTAATGTGTACAAAATAAAAGATTATCAAATGATCTTCTTCAATCATTGGAAAAAGTCATAAAACTGTCCGTATTGAATTAGTGTTTCAAAGGGAAAGTTTTTAATAGAGTTAATAGAGAAAATACCAATTTTTTTAATAATCTCTATTATATTTTACAAGAAAAAATTTATGAAAAAAATGTACCTACTTCTATTAGCATTATCATTACAACAAACTATGTTGAGTACTTAAAATATTGTTTTTAAAAGAAAGTTATTTTACTAGAATGTGTAACAATTTTTTAATCAACTTTATGTTTTTTAAAGTATATGTATTTGAAATAACTCAGATTTCTTAATAAAATGAAGACGAGATACATTTTTAAGGCAAGCGTTGTTCTTAACGTGATTGTATATTTTCTCTTAATTTTTTTTTATTTTTATAATTAATTTTTAAAAATAGTTTTTTGATATTAACTGGAGTAAATAGAGTTATTTCTAAAGATTTTTTTTATTTATTAAATTATAATGTAAGTTATTTTGAAGAAATTATTTATAATAACAATCTTACAAAACAAAATAAAAAGATAAAAAAACAATCAATGCTTTGTGTTATGTGAAATTTAATCATATGTTTATTATCATAATTATAAATTCTATTAAGATGTTAAAAGAAATTTGATTTAGTAGACACTTATAAAGATAATTTGTTCTATATTTAGATTAATAAAATTTTTAACAAGGAATAACTTTTTTAATACTTTTTTTATTTTAAGTAAGAACATTTAAATAAAAAAAATAAACTAAAACAGACAAAAAAAAATTTTTGAAACATTTAAAATTGATAAAATACTTTGGACAAACAATATGATAAAAAAATATTATTTTTTTTTTTAATTTTTGAAACACTTCAAATAAATTTTATTTTTAATAGTAAAATCCGGTGAAATTTACTTCATATTTTTTTAATATTTAAAAATATAAATTATCTATAAAACATTAATAATTTTTTCTTTAAATTATAATATTATAAACAAAATTACATAAAAATAAAAAAAGCATGTGATATCCCATCAATTTTTGAAGTCATTAAATTATTTCAAACTTTTAAACTTGATGAAAAATTTTTTCTGATAATGAAATTTTCCATCTTCAAAAAGAATGTGAATCCATCATTTCTATATCAAGGCAGAAATTTCGCTGCTTTCAAAAATTTTGTAAGTTTCGAATTTTTGTTAGAAAAAAAAAGTTCTTTAATCAATTAAAATTTTCTTTGACACAAAATCTTTCTGTAATTTATCATTACTTGAAAAACCAAAATATCAATAAAAAGTCTATTGAAAATCTTCTCAGTTGTTTCATTATCTCTGAACTACTACACATGTTAGCTTTTAGCAGATTCCATGATGTTGTTAGACGTTATTATTGGAAAACCTACAATTTCATTAAGAATAGATGAATCAAAATTAAAAGAAAAAATAATATTACAGATGCATAGGATAGATGGCGCATGGATACTTTCATGGAAAAATAAATGAAACCCACTAAATCAAACATTGATCGGGATGATTATTTAAACTTTAACATTTATTTGTATTGTATATAACATTTTTTTATTGTGTAAAATTAAATTTATTCTACCATTTATTTTGAATTATATATACATATTTATTTGCTTAAAAAAAAAATTATGATTTTTCATACATCCACTTTATTTTTATCACTTTGTTCAGAATAATGATCTAAAAATTTATGACAAATCCCTTCTAATGATCGTAATGTAAAATTGCCTACGACTTTGGACCACCATGGTTCGTCATTAGTCCTACCTTCATAATCAACATTTTCAATGTTGTTCATTTGCAATGACAAATGAATTGCACCAATAGCAATAATCTCAGCTTCCCATAATAATGGAAGATGTGTATAAGTACAATCATTTAAAAATCCCCAACCCGTCTGAGCTACACTATTTTGCTGTTTTTTTGGTATCTTTAACAATTTACAATATTCTAATAATGGGTCATAAGGAGCTTCAACTGTTAAATCAAACTTCATTGTTCTCAATAATATTCTTTCAAATTCTATTACTGATTCTATTGATACACCATTATATGGTAAAGCATTTGAATATATTTCTCTAGCTGCTGATATAATATCTTTTATTTTTTTTGGGGTTTCTTCGACTTTTCCTGCCAAAAATAAGCAACCTAATGCTGTAACCATATAATTATATTCATCAAATGAATGAAACATATAAAATCTTTGTAAATAAACAGATGCTGTATATAATGTACCATGTAATGATCTATAAAAAAATTTTTTTTAAATAAGATAATATTACTTACATATTTAGTTGAATACCAACTTTTCTTATAACATCAATTGCATCAACTCTTTTTTTTTTTTCAGCTGCACTACTCCATCCTTTCTTTTGTGAAGGTGTATTATTCATATCTTCTTCATTAAATATCCAATTATTTGTAGCCATAATAAATATCATACATATAAATACACAAAAATGAATAAAATTATATCAATATATAATTCATATAATTGTTAGAGTAATACACAGTATTTGGAGGTAATGCAGTGACATATTTCCAATCTTTAAAAAACTTTTTTCTTAACACGATTTTAATGTTAATAATATAACATTGTTCATAAAATATTAATTAAAAATGAGAATATAATTTTTTTTAAATAAATAATATTTAAATGACATTATTTGCATAAATAAAAAAATAATTTTTTCAAATTAATAAATTAAAAAATATGTTTTTTTTTTTCGCTTAAAAATGGACAAAATAATTTAAAATAGAAGTTAAAAGAAATTTAACAAAATTTTTTTTTACAATAAAATTGTTATCAATTAGTTTTTACTAAATAATAAAAAATTTTTTAAAATACAACATACTTTGGGGTTAAGTAATAAATACAATATTTCTAGATATTATATAAAGATATAAAAAAGTTACAAAAATAAATTAATAATATAAAATTTTATGTTATTCATAAAATTTCATTAAATTAAAAAAAAATTAAATATTAATAATTATTATATACATATTTTAATAAATTATTTTTTTAAGCAAATGATGTTGTTGCTGTATTTTCTGTTAAATTTTTTTTTGTTGAAAAAAATCTTGGAATTATATAAAATACTATAAAAATTACAACCTATAATAATAAAATATTCAATATTTTGACAATTTAAAAATTAGATTAAAAAAAACAACTTACAAATACACAATGAGCATAACCAATAATTGTTGAAGCTATTGTATATTGATAATATTGAACAAGAATTCCACCAATAGTTGGTCCAATAAAACCACCTAATGAAAAAACACAGGTAAAAATTCCTGACAAAATACCATTTGTATTCATATTATTTGGATAACCATATTCTTCTGTTATTATATACATTGATTGTTTAAAACAAGGAACATAACATGCAGCAAGAGCTGATACTTGAATAACACTTGCTATTCCAATTGTTAATGGTGTTCTTTCAAATGGTATAAAAGATGCAGGTCCAAATAAAAATAAAGAAATTGTTAAAAGAATATTACCAATAAATAATAACATATTAGTTATTGGTAAATGATCTAATAGTAAACCCCATATAGGTGCAAAAATTGAAAATACCATACCCTGTATTAAAAAAAATGTACCTATTTGTGTATGTGACATATTAAATGGTTTCAATGCAATAGGTAATGTTGGTTCATTATAACAAAAAAAAAATCCACATATCATTGTAATAATCATTAAAAAATAAATATCTGTCATTTTAAATAATTTTTTGTATTGAAATTTTTTTTGAAAATTTTCTAATTTAATTTTTTTTTCATCAATTGGTTTATTTTCAATATAATAATATGCACAAATACCATTTAAAATAATAATTGGACCAAGAATAATAAATAACATTTCATATCCATACATATCATATATAATACCACCTATAACTGGACCTAAATTATATCCTAAACCACTAACTGTTTCAATATAACCTAACATTGATGATGTAATATCAGGAAATTGAATTGAAACAATTGAAAATGTTGTTGTATAAAACATTGCTCTTCCTAATGATTGAAAAAGTCTTATAATTAAAGTACCAATAAAAAATGTATTTTTAGTTGGAAGGTATATTGTAATAGAAAATAAAAGTGTTGAAAAACCTGTAACCAAACATCCATATGTATACATGTAATGTACACCTAATTTACCAATCTTTATTTATAATAATAATAATAATAATAATAATAAATAACTTACAAGTTTTCCTATAATTGGTGATAATATTGCTCCTGTTAAATGAAATATACCAAAAATAATCCCACTTTCAGAAAGTGACATACCTTTAGATAATGCTACATCATTAAAAAATGGAGCAATACAAGAGAAAGCAATAGGTCCAAGAATATTACTTATAATAAGAACATTAAACATTAACCATTCTTTTTTACTTAAATCATTATATCCTTTAATAATTTTTTTATTATTAACAGGTAAAGACATTTTATCAAAAATGATATAATTTTAATTAAAACATTTCTTTAAATAGTCAAATAAAAATTATATTTTCAATGCTTTTTAATAAACTTAAAAAACTTTTATAAATTATAGAAGAATAAAAATGTATAAAATTATTTCAATTATATTATTAATTAGTTAAAAAAAATATATATTGTAAAAGATAATAATTTATGGAGGAAATATATTATTTATAAATAACTTGTTTTACTATTGTCTTTATTATCGGGAATATTGACCTTCAAAAAGGACAATTAAAAATGTAAAAAATGTTGCTTAACTTTATCAATAATTTATCCTATTTTCTTTGAATTTTTTTAAAAGTATTTATATATAACTGATAATATTATAAAATTATCGTTATGTTATCTATGGAAAAAACATGTTATTTAAAAAAACAAGTTTCTTAAATATTCTATAAAAATGATATATTATTAAAATATGTTAAATTTAATTGATTATAAACTATTATTTATTTTATATATAACATAAAAATCTATTTTAAATAGAGATAACTAAACTTTTGAATAAAAATTATCTTCATATATTGAATTAAATTGTAATGGTACTGCTGTTGGTGAATGTAAAGGATAATGTTTAGATCTTATCATCATTTTAATTTTTTTTATTCTATATGGTCCCCATGATAAACCTTTATATATCATATTTGATTTTGGTGATCCTGTTAAATAATCTAATGAACATGAAGTTGAATGTGACCACCATGGATTCATAGAATTTGGTGGACAAAATTTATTTATTCTTTTGTCATATGTTGAAAATTTTCCACCATTTGATGGTGCTAAAATATCATATGCAAATATATTACTTGTATATATTAATGGTCCTAGTTTTAATTCATAACAATTAAATTCATCTTTAATTTGAAAACTTTCATATTTTAAAAATATTTTTTCTTTTGTTGTTGTTGTTTCTAATAATATACCAAGTTCTTGTTGACAACCTGGTCTATTTGTTAATAAATATATTTTATCATTACCTAACCAAAATTCATCATTATCATTATTTATTTCACCAAATCCTAAAGCAAATTGATTCCATGTTCTATTAAAATTTAAAAAATTTTCTATTTTACTATTATTAATATTAATATTTCTTTGCATAATAACTGTCCATCCACCACCCATAAATGCAAAATTACATAGTACATCAAAATTATTTTCATGTTGATTACTGGCCATCCAGTTTCTTGCTGACATTTTATATATACCTGGTAATGTATTTTGATAAAAAACTCTATAATCAGCGCAGTCAATTGGAGGTATTGAACCATTTGCTCCACAAACACCATTAGACATACGTAATAATGGTTTTTGACATTGACAAACAAATTTTACATGATCTGATCGAAAAGCACAATTTTCTTTACAACCAGGTAAAAAATTTTTACAATAATTTTCATCTGATCCATCAGAACAATCTTCATTACCATCAAGAACTCTAAATATATCAATACATTCTGTTACATTAACACATTTATATAAATTTTCATTACAAGAAAAAATACCATCTTGATAAAAACCTTTATAAATATCTATTTTTTCTATTTCTTTTTCTTTTAATTTTTTTGGATTTGGTTTTTTTTTAAAAATATGACTACCAACAGTAGCATTTAAATCCATTTTTAAGATTATTTCTTTTAATCTATCATCTTCATCACTACCATCACCACAATCATCATATCCATCCATTAACCATTGATATGGAATACAATTATTTGTTGTCATACAATGAATAGTAGAAGATTCATTACATAATCTTTTATCTAGTTACAATAACATATCATATTATATTATATTTAAAAAAAATTAAACATACATATACTATCAATACAATAAACTTCATCTTTATCTTCTTCTATACATTTACCACATTCATAAATATCCCAATTAATTGAAGTATCACAAGATGTTTGTTTTTTTCCACAAAGTTCATCTTCTCCATTAGGGCAATCTTTTATACAATCTCGAACATTAGAAAAAGGTATACATATAGGTATATCCAATTCTGGATTACAATCAAACATTCCAAATGTACATCTTTTCATATTATCATTATAAGCTAATAAAAAAAAAAAACAAAATTTTTTTTTATATTATCTATATATTTTTAAAAAGCAACTTACCTTCAAAAGTTGGAATTAAATTAATTTCTTTACTTAACCTTGAAATGATTATCAATATAAAAGATATTAAAAATATTTTTATTCTAAACCTCCAGGCTATGTTCATTCTTTAAAGTAATATAAAATCCATAATAATTCAATTTTCATTGCAAAAGATAATTTATTTTTTCCAAATAATAATTGATGGTATCATGATTATATATAACTAAATATTTTCTGACTCAATAATAATTATTCACAATATTACTTCCAATGTAATAAGGGTACATTTAGAATTATTATTAATTTATAATTGTTCCAAAAGATAATAAAAGATTTTAAATAAAATTTAAATTGTATATATATATATATTTATATATTGTATAATAATAAAAATAATATTATAATATATTATATACCTTATTATGTTATAAATAAAAAAATTATAATAAATATAAATTTACAAAATACATTTTATAAAACAAAACAACAATGTTTATGACAAAAATTTAAACAAAAAAATTAAACAACAAAAAAAGATTTATAATTTTTTTCAACTGCTTCTGAATTTTTTATATCCCCCACTATTTCCATTATTTCCAAAATTTCCTCTTCTTTTAAATCCTTGGTCATTATTACTACCACCACGACCACCACCACGACCTCCACTACGATTATTTCCTCTGAATCCCCCACGATCATTACCTCCTCGATTACCGCCACGACCACGTGAAAAATTATTACCACCACCTCGACCACCACGTCCACCTGATGATTTATTTTGACTTCCTGGTAAAAATTTTTCAATTGGAAGTAATTTATATGGATCAATGTGTACTAAGTCTCCTTGTTTAAATTTTTTTGCTTTTACACCTTCAGATAAAATTACAGAAAATCCCTTAAAAAAAATTTATTATAAAAAAATTAATTTTATTAAAATATTACATACATTATCTTTTGGTCCACCATAAATTTCATCAACTTTACCAAGTTGCTGAATATTTTCATTATAAATAACAGCATTAAAATATGGTATTTTTCCTGAGGTATTTGATACACAAATTGTATTTTCATCTACAGAATGTGTTACAGAACCAACAACTAAAAAATATATTATATAAAAAAAAATAAAAAAATAATACCTTCAACATTAGATGGTGGACCTTGATCAAAGTTTCTACCTCCACGGCCACCACCGCCACCACGGCCTCCTCTGAAGTTTCCTTTACCACGTGAAAAACCTCCTCTTCCAGACATTATACTTGTTCAAAAAAATATTTTATATTTCAAAAATATATATAAAAAATAATTACAATTATTTGTATTTTGTTAAAGATTACTTAGGGTCTTTTATATAAAAATACTTTTAAAAACTATTGATATCTTTTCTCCAATTACTGTTTAATAAACAAGCGCTATAAGAGAGACTTTTTTTTTTCTTAATACAAAAGTTACTCTTTAAGAATATCTTATAACATTATAAATAATAAATGTAGTATCATAAAATTTCAGTTTCTTAATATTAAAAATAAATAACAATTTAAGAAAAAATATTGAGCTTTATCAATTTTATATCTCAATCATTTTCAATTTACTGCAAATTTATCATCATTGTTAATTGAAATTTTCTATATAATTTTTATTTATTTTTTAATAAAAAAAAAAAGACCAAAAAAATTGTATATTTATAATAAAACATTTATTAATTAAAAATATTTTAATTTAAATATTATTATAAGAAAAATAAACTATATATATATATATATATAAAATAATTGTATAAGTAAGAAGATAAATTAAATAAAAAAAGTATATTATCTACATTGATAAAATAAAAAAAAAATATTGAGAAGATATTTAATAATATTTATTTTATACACAATTTTTATATATACTATATTCTTTTCAACCACTTTAAAAATCTATTAGCAAAACTATATATATCCTCTATCTTCTTTCTACCATCTTTAATATAACTATTAAAGTTAAAATATTATTATTTTATAAAAAAAAAATTTTTTTTTTAAATATTATAAGAATATATATAAAATTTCTCACAATACAGAAAACCATTATCACTATTTAAAACATCTTTTTTTTTTCTTCGATTTATGATAAATATATTATTTTAAATTTACTCTATTGTCTGTTTTCTCAACTAGGCCAATGATAAAAATTTAGTTATTCTAATATACTTTTATTTTTATGTGTAAACTAAAATAAAATATTACTTTATGATTGTGTTTAGACTTACAACTTTGTAACATTCTTTTATTACTTAAAATTTTTAAAGTTGATTTATAAAATATATTATTATAAAATTTTTATCATTTTCTTTGTTTTAATTATATCATTCAAAATAAAAACATCAAAAAGATGTACTTTCAAAATTTTTCTTATTCATTTTATACTAATGTTAGTAAAAAAAAAATATTTTATCTTCTATTATACTATTAATAAAATGACAAATTTTTTTTTTCCTACTCCTAATAAATTTTTACTTTAATTTATTATTTATATTAAGCATCAAGACAAGTATATATTTTATTTTATTTTAACAATCCAAGAAACTTAATCTCCTTATCTCTTCTTATGTTCTGTTAATTTAACAAAATTAAAAATTAAAAAAAAATTTAATACTTATAATCAACTTAGTAATTTTTGTTATTTCACATAGATCATTTAAACTTTTAACAATATACATGTAGATTTTATAAAAATTTAATGAAGTATAATAAGTTAAAAAAATTTTTATTACTTAAAATTGATATTTATATTTCAATTTATCACGTTTCATTTTTGATACTCTATCCAAATATTCTTTATATATATATTATATTAACCTGTAGGTTTGTTATTAAATCTTCATCATAAACTTAATTTATATTTTTAACTATTGACTTTCATATTCATAAATTTATTTTAGAAAAAGTAAAGAAGTAAACTTTTTTTTATTATTATTTTTTTTATAATATGGATAATGGTGACAATAATCATAAAATGGGTTTTTTTGGAGCCAGTTCATATGTTATTGGAAATATTATTGGTTCAGGAATTTTTATAACACCAAGTTCAATTTTAAGGTGCTCAGGTTCTGTTGGAGTTTCATTAATAATATGGATTGGTTGTGCTATAATAGCAATATTAGGTTTGTTTTAATATTAAAAAATTTTTTTTAATATATATTTATGTATATTTAAAGGATCATTATGTTATATTGAATTAGGTACTAGTATTAGAGAAGCAGGATGTGATTTTGCATATATTTGTTATGTTAAATGGTACCCAATAGCATTTGCCTTTATGTGGGTTTCTGTTTTAATGACATATCCAGCAACAATAGCTATTATATCTGAAACATTTGGACAATATTTAATAGAAGGTCTTAAACAAGTTTATGATATTGATAAGAATTATTTACCATTATTACAAAAATTATTTGCTTTCTCTCTTCTTTTATTAGTTATGTGGATGAATTTTTTTTCATTATCTAAATTTGCAGCTAAATTTCAAGTTATAGCCACATTTGCTAAATTAATTTCATGTGCTTTAGTAATTATAACTGGTTTTTATTTTTATTTTTTTCATGGATGGACTGAAAATTTAGATGATATGTGGAATGAATCAAAATATGATACTGGTAGTCTTGTTATGGCATTTTATGGTGGTTTATGGGCTTACTCAGGTTGGGATATTCTTAATTATGGTGCTGGTGAAATAAAAAATCCTAAAAAAAATGTACCATTAGCATTATTATCTGGAATAATTGTTGTTGCAACTATTTATATATTTATAAATATTGCTTATTTTGTAGCATTAGATGCAGAAACAATGAAATCATCTAATGCTGTTGCTGCTTTATTTTCAGCAAAAACTTTAGGATCATTTTCTGAATTTATTCCATTTTTAATTGGAATTTTATTATTAGGTTCATTAAATTCTAATCTTTTTTCTGGATCAAGATATATGTATGCTGCTGCTAAACAAGGTCATTTACCAGCATGTTTTTCGTGTATTAATAAAGCTACAGAATCTCCAAGAGTTGCTGTTTTTGCTCAAACAATTCTTGCAATGGGTATTAGTTTCATTGGAGATTTAGATTCATTAATAGCATATTGTATGTTTGGATTTTGGGCACAAAGAATTTTTACATTAGTTGCATTATTAGTAATTAGATATAAAATGATTCCTGTTCATGCAGATGCTGTTCGTATGCCATTATGGGTTCATTATACATTTTTAATAATTACGGTTATCTTAGTAATTATACCTATTTTTCAAGAATTTCATGTAACAGTACTTGGATTAACTTTATGTGGTATAGGTTTTGTCTTTTATTATCTTTTAATACATTCAGATAATTTACCATTATTTTTTTATAAAATAAATAGTAAGTTGATTTTAATATTTTTAAATAAAATATTTATTATAGATTATACAACACTTGTTGCTTGTATTATATTTGATTGCCTTCCAGATGTCAAAACAATTATGCCTGTTGTAAGATTAAAAACAAGTTCATCTAAAATATTGTTAAATGGAGATTCACAAAACAAATTACTGTTAGAGGATACTTCACTTTCCTCAATAACAAATATAACAGATCTAAGTCAATCAACACCAGTTGATGCCACTGTTCCAGATTTACATTCTGATGAAAAAAATATAGCAGTTAGAACACATTCTTTTAGTAGAAAAATATGGTAGAAAAAATTTGATTAAATGAATAATTGAAGAACGGGTCAAATTTTATTATAGTAGTTAAAATTTAATTTTAAAAAATTTTGTTTAACACACTAATAATTGTTAATAAAAAAATTTTTAAACATATATTCTTATCATTCAAAATATTTTTTATTATAAATAATAATATTGATAATATTAAATTTTGATATTACCATTTTTTTTAACATAATTATGAAAAAAAATTTTTATCACTTATAAAGCATTTTATAAAAAGTTTTTATAAGAAAAATTGAACCTAATAAAACTAAAAAGTACCAAAATTATGTATATGAAATAATTTTATTCTTAATTTTTTTTTAAAGATTATACATGATTTATGAGCAAAAAGAAAATCAATTATATTAAAATTATGCTTCATATATATATATTTTCACATTGAAGAAATATAATTTTTAAAATCTTCAAGTGCACCTGATATTTATTAATATCTCATGAATAATTGTCAACCGCAGCTGATTCACGGAGAGGTTGAAAAAATTTTCAATGATATCAGATAAAGTCTAGATTTACTCTTTAAATATATTTTCTCTTAAACTTTAACTCACCACAACTTTTCAAATTTTTTTTTGATATAATCTTAATTATATTTATAATTTATTACTTTGAACTTCTAAAAAAAGTTATTTTTTAGTACTTATGCTTGAAGTCAAATTGAATATATTTAGACCAATTATAAATCAGTCAAAATAATAAAGTCATTTTTATAGAAACATCTTATTCTGGACTAACTTTTTAAGAAGAATCGAATGAAACTAGGTTCATGAAAATATGAAGAGTTTAAGATAAGATACAAAAACGCAGTAACAATGAAAACATTTTTACATTTTGTTATAATTCGTTAAAAACTATAAATAAAAACAAGCATGTTTCTAGAATCAACAAAATAATTAGTCATTATTAATGTTCTGCTTCCAAAATTTTTTTATGTTCTAAACTGTTAGTAATTTTAACATTTTAAATTGCATTCATAAAGTTGGATTTTTTCAAAAAATATTCTACAATTTTGTCTCAAACTTTAACTTACCACAACTTCTCAAGTTTTACTTTTGATATAGCATTGATTATATTTAAAATTTATTATTTTTTAAAAGCTATCAAATGAATATAATTTTATTTTCAAATTATAAAAACAATTTTTTTTATTACACATATTTAGAAACATCATAAAAAATATTTTCAAAATGAACAAACTTTTAGTTGAAATCATTAAAAGTTTTGAAATATTGAAATTAACACATATAATATTAAAATTTTATATTAAAATTATATACATACAAAATTTTATTATTTTATGTTATTATATTGTTAAATTATAATTACAATTATTATATTTTATCACACAAAAATATATTACAACACTTTTGTTTTAAATCTAAATTAATATTTCTTTTATCTTTAATTGTTATAGTATAAAAAAAAAATTAAATATTAAAATTAAAAGATATGTAATGATTATATTTTTTGGATATATTTTAAAATACTCTTATCAAATGAGATAAAAAATATTAAGCATGAATGTTGAATTATATACTTTATAACTAAAAAATTAGTAGATAATTAGTAATGTTTTACTATCAATATTAAATTGTTTAATATTCTTATCAGAAATAATAAATTTTATAATGTTTGGTATCTCATTGAAAATTTTATATTTAGATAATTATGTATATAAACATAATTAAAATTATTAATAACTAATAAAAAAGAAAAATGTTAAATTTTTTAAATATATTTATTCTATTATTAGGATTTTCTTCACTTATTTATGGAAATTATTCATGTGGTCAGACACCTATTCAACCAAATCTTACTAAAAAAGATATTTCATATGATATTGTAGGTGGAAATGAAGCTAAACCATATTCATGGCCATGGCAAATTGTTTGGTGTATTGCAGGATGGTTTCAATGGTGTACATTTGATTGTGGTGGTTCTATTATTGCTCCTGGTAAGTATTATTTAATAATATAATACATATAAATATATTTAAAGGATGGGTTATTACTGCTGGACATTGTGTATATGGTGATGTAGATCATGCTTCAATATTTAGAATTAAAGCAGGTGTCTATGATGAATCTAAAAAAAATGAAACAGGTGAAACGATACATAGGATTAAAAAAATTCATTTACATCCACAGTATAATCCAGATCCTGATCCTTCATGGGATATTGCTTTAATAGAATTGATCGATGAAATTACTTTTAGTGATCATATTCAACCAGTTTGTTTACCTACAAAAGATGAAAATGTTGTTGTTGAACCAAATTCAGCTTGGGTAACAGGATGGGGAACAACTTCAGAAGGAGGAAGTATTGATAAAAAATTAAAACAAGTTAATATACCATTTGTTAATGCAAAAACATGTGATAATGAATATCCTCATGAATTAAAAAATGACATTATGATATGTGCAGGAAGAAAAGGTAAAGATACATGTCAAGGAGATTCAGGTGGTCCATTAGTTGTACAATCAAAATCTGGAAGATGGTTTCAATATGGTATAACTTCATTTGGATCAGGTAAAATATTTTTTTTGTCAAATAATATATTTTAATTATTTTTTAGGATGTGCTGAATATAGGCATCCAGGAATATATTCCAGAATAACTGCATTTTGTGATTTTATAAATACAACAACAAACGGAAATGTAACTTGTATTGATTCTAATATTAATTAAAAATGTCTTTTTTTTCTGTAAAAATTTAAATAAAAATGTTTTGCATATTAAATGATATATTACAATTATTATATAAATGTAATAAAATAATTTACAAAAATAATCCAAATGAAAAAAATTTTTATTGTAATATTTTTTATAATTATATCTTTTCAATATATAAAATCTTATCCATTTAGATGGTACAGAAAAATTGATAATACATATTTAAGTAAAAAAAGAAATGAAGAAAATTTAGATAAGTTTAAAGAATTTATAAATATTTCATCAACGATTTATAGTAAGTATAATATTTACAAAGTTATAAAACAATTTAAGATGAAAAACTTTGTGGAAGAGATTTTACATTTAACAATAATAATGATTTTTTTGAACAATTAATGGTCAATTTTTTAGAATGTAAAAATCTTTTAAAATTGAGTTCTACAAATTTAAGAAATGATCAAAATGATTTTAAAAAAAATGAATGTAGTAAAGATAGTTTTAAGTAAGTTTTAATACTAAACAATTTGATTGGTTTTATAGTAATTTTTATTCCAAATTTATAAATAAGTCATTAGAAAATCAATTTGAAAAAGGTGAATTTAATGTAGAAATTTGGACTAAAAGTTTTATGGATGAATCATATTTATGTCCTGGTGTTCTTGTTAGTAACAAACATGTTTTAACAACAATGTTATGTGTTGGAAATATTGATTTATTAGATAATTTTAAAACTTCGAAAAAATTTAAGTATCATCCTAATGGAAATATATTTATCAATTTTAATATGGTAAAAAAAAATGAGGATTCTCATATATATCAACGTGGGTACATTGATAATGATATTTTTCAATTTCGAAGACAAATAAAAAATATTATTCTTCCATATAAAAAAAATCATTTTGAATATGAAAACTTTAAAATATTTGTACTACTTGAATTACGTGATTATGTTCCATCAGGTATTCAATATGTTTGTTTACCAAAACCTAAGAATAATAATTTATTATTTGAAAATAAATTTTTATTAAATAAAAGTAATGAGCATTATTTTATTTATGGAGCTGGAGATAAATATTTTAGAGAAGGAAAAATTTTATGGAAACGTTACAAACCAAAAAAAAGAAAAAAAATAACTTTTTATAATTTTTTAAGTAACATTGAATGTACCTATTCAATAGGATATAATTCTACAACAGATGATAATTTATGTCTTATGGTATCACAGGAAGATATATCAGAAGATGATATTGGTTCAGGATGTTATAGAACATATACTGAAAATGATAATAAAAATAATTTTATAACAGAACTTTTTGGAATGATAGTATCAGTATCTAGTTTTGATCCATTAAATGAATATCCTGAACAAAATATTGTAGTAATTAAAAAAATTTCAAGAGAGGATAAATTATTTAAAAATATCATATTAAATTAAGATTTTCTTATATTTAAAATTTATTAAAATTAAATCTTTTTCTTAACAATTAATTATAATTAAAAAATATAAAATTTTGAATTTAGTATTTTTTTAATAAATATAAAATATAGATTATTATAAGTCATAGTAATAAATATAAAAAAAAGGGTTTACTTTGAAAAAGTAAAATGCAACAATATTTAATTATATATATTGGGATATTAATTGTTATTCCAGAAATATATTCAATAAAATGTAAATATGGTTCAACAACATCATTTTCAAGTAATAAACAAAATATGAATTGTGGAGAAAAGATAAAATATTGTATTAAACTAGATGGTTACTTTCATGGTTATAGAATTTTGACCAGTAAATCACATTATTGGGAAACGTTTTATTATTGTGATTATAAAAAGCAATGTAAAGTAAGTTTATTTTTTAAAAATAATATTTTTTTTTAGAAAAATGGTACGAAAAAAGCTGTTAATAACAAATATACTTCTATTAAATATTGTTGTAATAAAAATTATTGCAACCTCGGATATAAAAATAAGAGTTTTAAAATTTTAATAATTTTCTTAATGATATCTATATATATATATACAACACATATATTTTCATATAATTATAATTAAAAAAATTTTAGTTACTTTTTTTACATTATATAAATTTGTTAATAATAATTTTTTTTACCATATTTTGTAGATATATAGAATATAACGATTATTTTTTTATAAATTATTTTTTTATGAAGAACAATATAAAATAAATTGTATAACAAACATTTCTCTGTATTATTTACATGATTTAAAAAAATATTTATGTGTACAAATAGTTGATAATATATGAATTATAAGTAAACTATTTTGAAAGAACTAAAATATAATATTAAAATTTAACTTATTAGGTGATAAGAAAAATAAACAAAGAATCTCTTTTATAGCCACTGACGTGCTGAATTAATAAAAAATAAAATAAACAAAGTTTTTAAAAAGTTTTAAAATTTTTTATTAAAAATATAGTGAATGGAGCATTTGAAAGGTGATAAAAAGTAAAAAAAAAAAACTTTTTTACATAAATACCCAAAATTATCATATAAATAAATAAAAATAAAATTAAGAAAATTGGTAGTAAATTTTTCAATAAATAGTTTATTAAAAAAAATTATTAAATTATTTACTTTATTTATTTATTTAATATATTAGTTAAAAAATTTACATGAAATCATAATCATATTTTTTCTAAAAATAATACATATTTTTTATATTCGAATTTTCAAAAAAAATTTCTAAGACATATATGGCTCTAAAATTAAGCCAATGTTAATTATTTTAAAAATCTATTCTATTTCAATGGCTATTATAAATGACTACAGTAGCATATTCAAATTCCAAAAAAAGTTTTTTTTTATCACAATTTTAGAGGTAAAATTAGATATATAGACAATTTTCAACCAAATTTTATATCTCTAAATATAAAAAAAGTTATAGCTATGAAAATTATTTATTTAGACCAACTTTTGATAAGAAATCGAATGAAACTAATCTTATCTTTATAGGATAAGTATTTGTTGAAATAATGAAAAGTAGAGTATAATGAATATTTAAGAAAAATTTCCGCCCTTGGTCATATCTCGCTTCAAAATGAAAATAAATGCAATCAGATTTCTGCAATCGTCTTAAAATGAATATTCAAATGGGGTCTACCTTCAAAATTTTTTTATATCTTAAAGCACTTTCGAGATATAAAAAAATGGTGACAATGGATTACGCGCGAAAAAGTACCAAGCTTCATATCTCAAGAAACAATGGAAATAAAAAAAAGTTTTCAGCGTAGGGTAACCTTAAATTATGAAAAAAGCTTAGCGCATCTGGTTTCATGCTTCTGTGGCTTCATAAACCTGAGTTATCACTAAATTCTTAAAACATTTTTTTAAACATATTTCTTATCATAACTTTATTTCTAGAAGTCCTATAAAGATGTAAGTAGGCTAAATGAATTTCTCGTAAAAAAATGATCTATAATAAAGTTTTTATTTTTAAAATTTACAATATTATCATAAAAATCATGATTTACAAAAAAATATTCCACAACTTCGCCTCCAAACTTTGAATCCTTATAACTCCTAAAGTTTCAATTTTAGTATATTGTTGATTATATTCAAAATTCATTCTGTTTCAAAGGCTATCAAATGACTATAGTTGTATATTCAAATTCCAAAAAAAGTTGTTTTTTTTGACACATTTTTAGAGGTAAAGTCGGAAATCTAGAAAATTTTCAGCTAATTTTTATATCTCTGAAAATAAAGATGTTATAGCTATGAAAATTTATATTCTAGGCTTACTTTCGAATAGAAGTCAAATGAAACTAGTCCCATCTTCATAGGATAATTATTTGCTGAGATACTGAAAAGTCGGGAACAATGAATATTTTAGAAAAATTTCCGCCTTTGTTCATATCTCGCTTCAAAATCAAGATAAATGCAATTAGATTTCTGCAAACGTCTTCAAATCAATTTTCATATGGGGTCTGCCTTTAAAATTTTTTTATATCTTTAACCACTTTAGAGATATAAAAAAACGGTGACAATAAATTACGCGCGAAAAAGTACCAAGGTTCATATCTCAAGAACGGTTGAATATTTAAAAAACTTTTCAACGT